>NC_090873.1:33014418-33016918 GCF_036669935.1 Montipora foliosa
AATTTCTTGCATGGATAGATTTCCCAAAAAATCTTAGCCATTGACCGAATCCAAAAATGGCCGTCAACAAATTATTCTTTTGTCTTTGTGTTAATTAGCCTGACTAGCCTCGTTAACTCGTGTAAATTGGAAGAATTTTGGCTGTGAAAAGAGCCTAGTCAGACTACTTTTCACAAATACGAAAGAATCATTTATTGGCACCCATTTTTGCATTCGGTCTCATAGAAAAAAAGCTGAGTTCCGCTAAAATATAAATGTTTAATTAAAACAGTTAATTCTAGTTGATTTTTAAAAAATCAGCCAAAAAAGATTACTATTGACCATTGTTCCAAACTTTTGGTTGTGCGAATAAATCCTCCACATTGAATGGTGCCCCGGGAAAAAATCCTCCCGTCGTTTTTAATTACCGCCTGCTGCTAAAGATATCTCAATGTAGTCCATTAAGAACTGGTGCTGTCATTATTGACTTTGGCTTTAAAGATGCTCGGTTCCGGTGACACTGAATTCGTCTCATAGTGTCCTTCACAGCTTGTCTCATAGCTTTGATCTTCCATGTGTAAAGAATCGGGTTTAAAGCCGAGTTGAAGAAGAGTAGGGACACATTCAAATTCCAAGCGATTTGATTTCCTTTTCCAAAGGCTTCTAGTGATGCTACCACAATGACAGGGAGGAAGCAAGCTAAAAATGCCAACTGCACAACTTGAACGCTAGAAACTGTCTCCTTGTATTTTGCAATATTTAATGCGGTCATTCTACCTCCACCTCGTCGGACCTGCACTCCAACTTGCCGTTGTCGCAGACTAAAGAAGATCTTTTTGCATGAAAATATTGAGACGAAAACAGAAAGTACCGAAAGCACTACCGAAACTATTAGAGCGATCTCTTTGCCTAAAATAATGAACATAAGCCCGTTTGAAATACCAAGTACACAGAAACAAATTAAGACGAAGCAAACACGCTTCAAAGTTACAATTGTTCTGTAACTCAACCCCAAATGAAGGGCGAGGAATCTATCGATGCTTAAGGCGGTCGAGGTGAAAATCGATACTTCTCATAACAAGAAGGTAAAAACATAGCTTATCTTCCTCGCGACATCAAACATGGCGAGGTTTATGGCGGAGATTCCCTTGAAAAGAGACGAAACATGAATTGATTGTGTAATAAGAGCGACACAGAGATCCGTGACGGCTAAACATCGTAACAACAGCTTTGTCGATGGATGACTGGACGATACTCTGAAGAGAAACAATGATGAGAGAATTGTCCAGCAATGCGACGACGGCAAACAAGATGTTAAAAGGAATAAGAAAAAGAGCGAGGCTGAACGGTATTTCGGCGATTGATCCTTTATTTTTAAGGTGGAGAATCTGAGCTGTGGAAACGTTCGCCATAGTTCTTGCTGGCTCTCGTGGAAGGGAATATATAAAAATAAAACTTAATCAACTGATGCCAACTATGCCAAGTCACGATAGCACTGTTCAAATCAGGAAGGGAAGAATAATGCTTGTTCTTCTTGGACAGGCGTAGGATGTCATCACTAAATTCGGCTTTGAACAATGTCCTTTGCATACAACGACGTTCCTTAGTCTTCAATCTTTCATTCAGTGTCGGGTTGAAACTAACTTGCCTGAATACCTCCTCCTTGACAGCAATCGAGTTTCTTCCAACAAAAAGGGTTCTTTTTCAGCTTGGCCTAGCTGCTATGTATTGGCTGACAATTTGCCACAGTAATTTATCAAAACTTATTCATTTGATGTCTTCATCCGAGTTCATGTGGTTGCTGGCAAAGAGCGAACAAGTGTTTTTCAGATTTGGAATTGATTTCAGTTACTTCATGTCAAATGGTGTATTCTCTTCACAATATACTTCACTCCCGGAGGTTATTCCAGGTTGGTATTTGTTCAAGACCGATCCTTTATTGTGAATGAAATATATTTTCGTGGCACCAACAGGTGCTAATGTCCGAGTCAAACCCTTTGTCTTTCAAGTTATCTGTGCACTATGTTTCAGGATGTTTACATTTCATTCTGAAACCTTTTCGCTCAGTTTGCCAGCATTTTTAATTATTAACGCCATCAATAACAATCTTTTCAGTGTACCATATGTAAAATATAGAGGCTATGACATGTCCGCGCGAGTACATGAATTTTATCTTCGAGTGTTGATAGCTTGCATCTTTCACGAGACGACGGTGAGTACAGCGAACGAGTGGGAGACACTATCAGAGCGAGAAGATAAAATTTGTTTTAGTCAGTCTTCGAAAAGGCGAAAAAGTGGTCATCAACCGCTAAGAACTGGCAATTTTTGTATAACATGAAACAATGATATGAAAGTCGGTTATGAAAAACAAATTATTATATAGATACTGATATGTATACCAGGATTTTTCCTTCTATTAAAAAGTCATATATCTTCATCGCGCGCAGTGAACATATCATTTTTGTCTTTCACATGTCTGAATATAGGGGTCGTCATGGTAACGAACACGATTAGCCAATAA
>NC_090873.1:33021918-33036918 GCF_036669935.1 Montipora foliosa
ATGGTTCATATGGGATAGAAATCTAGCACTTCACGTTACGCTACACTCTCTTCAGTTAATTCTGTTTAAATATAAGTGCTACACGGCCAACGTTTGTATAAACGAAACCTTTCCTTGAACTTAAAAGAGTGATTCGCAGGGCTAAAAATCCCACTTCAGGCCTGTAATTGTCATCGAGTTCGGAATTCAAGTTATTGGACAATATTTACCTCAAGGCTCTCGGAAAATTAAATCAATTTCCTTAATCGCTTGGAATTCGAGGTCATGAGATAGATCGAAAAGTACGGAAAATTGCAGGGTCGGTTTTTGGTTATATTCTCTCTTCATTAACAGAAAGTCTATTTTTTAACACAGTTTATGCGAGCTCTTAAGTTTATCAATCCTTTTATTGACATCTTTAGTCGACTGTGCAAACCGAAATGCATCGCCTATTTCTCCAGTTGGCTTTTGGAATCACCTTCTTGAGTATCTCATGTTATTCCAAGGTAAAAACATCTTTTAATTATAATTTTGCTAGTTTCTAAAAGAACTTCAAACCTGTTCTAGAGATGCTTATAAATGCTAACCTGAAAAGAAAGCAAGTTGAAAGTTTGACGGGCAGGGCTAAACGTGGCACTTAATCGTGACGACAAGGGAAAAACCTGATGGGTTCGAATTCTTTACTTAAAGCGAACGATGTCGGATAAATAAATATTAAGTAGTTCGTTTCAGATTTAGTGACAACAGTGATCTGAAATAAACTGTTCTCATAAAATGCACGCGAAGTTGACTGGCAATTAACGTTCAGTAATTAGGATTTAATAAGGATTAAAAGTGAGAAGTTAAAGTTTTGTAATTTAGAATCAAGAACACGCCTTTAGTGGTATTAACGTCCCACAAGGTGTCTGAAGCGCAAACAAAATTATACTCATAAAGTAAGCCCCCGGCCACCTTCCTTCAATAATTGCTTCTCCAAATTCTCCTTTTGAAATCCTATACCTACATAAACGTACTGTTGACTTCGGGAGGAACGATTATTTAGGGGTCAGAAAAGTTCGAAGTTTAAATTTTACGTCGCCCAACAATTCCGGGAGCTTGATTCTGAGCACGCCTATTGCGAACATTTTTCTATCTCCCATAATAAATTCGTAAAAGTACAAATCACAGTTTGTTTGTTTTGTTTTGTTTTTTTCGTCAGCCAATTGATCTTGGGTCACTTTCTTCGCAAGTTCAGGTAAGAAAGAGTCTGATAACACGCAAAAGATCAGTTATGTCACAGGCTCCCCAAGCTCAGTTTGAGGGAAAGCCAACAAAAATATAAGGATTTGTATTGGATTCCCGATAAAATACTCAAGAAGGCAACTTTACAAAAAAATTATCACTAAAAAGACCTAACCCTTGCTGCCAATGTGGGTTGCTTCCTTCCTTTGTGTTTTTGAGCTATTTCAATTCCTCGGTCGTCAACGGTATTATAAAATACCAAGGCTGCACACCAAATTCTCGGGAACCCACCAAATTGAGTCAAATAGTCCTGGATAAAATGTTTCCACGGTTACAATTTCACATCGGTTACAATTGACCAATATTAAACTTTCATTTCAACCCACCAACAAAGAAATAGCAGCCCTGCGACCGACCTCAGGCGGTAGTTCGTCCACTCAACCGGCTTTGTAACTGAGCCCTAACTGGGGTCCTGGACCGTAGTTTGTTAACAAACTTTAAAAAAACATTGCGAAAAATTGATCGTTGACAAACTACGGTCTGGGACCCCAGTTAGTGCTCAATTAGTTACGGAGGGCAGGGTTACAAAGCCTACATAAACGCAATGATGACTTCGTGAGGAACGATTATTTAGGGGTCAGAAAAGTTCGAAGTTTAAATTTTACGTCGCCCAACAATTCCGGGAGCTTGATTCTGAGCACGCTTATTGCGAACATTTTTCTGTCTCCCATAATAAATTCGTAAAAGTACAAATCACAGTTTGTTTGTTTTGTTTTGTTTTTTTCGTCAGTCAGTTGATGTTGAGTCACTTTCTTTGCAAGTTCAGGTAAGAAAAGAGTTTGATAACACGCAGAAGATCAGTTCTGTCACAGGGTCCCCAAGCTCAGTTTGAGGGAAAGCCAACAAAAATATAAGGATTTGTATTGGATTCCCGATAAAATACTCAAGAAGGCAACTTTACAAAAAAATTATCACTAAAAAGACCTAACCCTTGCTGCCAATGTGGGTTGCTTCCTTCCTTTGTGTTTTTGAGCTATTTCAATTCCTCGGTCGTCAACGGTATTATAAAATACCAAGGCTGCACACCAAATTCTCGGGAACCTACCAAATTGAGTCAAATAGTCCTGGATAAAATGTTTCCACGGTTACAATTTCACATCGGATACAATTGACCAATATTAAACTTTCATTTCAACCCACCAACAAAGAAATAGCAGCCCTGCGACCGACCTCAGGCGGTAGTTCGTCCACTCAACCGGCTTTGTAACTGAGCCCTAACTGGGGTCCTGGACCGTAGTTTGTTAACAAACTTTAAAAAACACATTGCGAAAAATTGATCGTTGACAAACTAAAGTCTAGGACCCCAGTTAGTGCTCAATTAGTTACGGAGGGCAGGGTTACAAAGCCGGTTACAAAATTCAACTGTCCAGCATTGCTGAGAAATCCACCTTCCGAAAATGTTTTTGGTTCCGACTGAGTGGACGAACTACCGCCAGAGGTCGTTCCTTGGGCTGCTATTTCTTTGTTGGTGGGTTGAAATCAAAGTTTAATTTTTGTCAGTTGATTCGATGTGGAATTGTAACCGGGGGAACATTTTATCCAGGAATATTTGACTCAATTTGTTGGGCTCCCGATAATTTAGTATGCAGCCTTAGTATCTTATAATACCGTTGACAATTGACGAATTGAACAAATACAAATGACCGCATAGAACTGTAAACTATCTTGCGTTCATTTTTTGTATTCCTTTGTGAAGCGCTTAAGCGCCTTGGATTTTTTAGTTCCAAAGTTCCCTGCCACTTAACCCTACGTTTCGACAGTGCCACTTAAAGATTTTCTTCTGACTAACGCCAGAGGGCCCCAGACAGGGGCAGTAAAGACAGTAGAATAAAAGATTTGTTTATTAGTTAAAATCTACTAGAGCAGTTTTCAATTGAGTGTCGTAAAACCAAAACCAAAGTAATTACCTTGGCCAATCAAAAAGGTCGGAGACAATCCAGTAAACCAATCAAAACTCGAGATAATTACACGTAGCCGACACAAAGCGCGGGAAAATGTGCACGCGCGAGCCACGATTGGTTTTGGTTTCACCTCTAATTGGTTGAAAAAAATGGCGCGAGAACTTTGAACCAATCACTGAGTGAAGTAATCACAAACCAAAGTAATTCACTTATTACTTTCGACACTTAATTGAAAACCACTCTAGAGTGAGTTTCATTCGAGTGTCGTAAAATCAAAACCAAAGTAATTACTTTGGCCAATCAAAAAGGACGAAGACAGTCCGGTAAACCAATCAAAACTCGAAGTAGTTACACGCAGCCCACACGGGAAAATGTGCACGCGCGAGCCACAATTGGTTTTGGTTTCACTTCTGTGGCTGACAAGGTGGCGCGAGAACTTTGAACCAATCACTGAGTGAAGTAATCATAAAACAAAGCAATATTCGCTAATAATTTTCGACGCTCAATTGAAAACCACTTTAAACGTCACCAACATTCCATATTCCGTTTTTGTTCTCAGGCCTTGACGAATCGGATTGATGCTGCCCGTCTAGAGTGCATAAACAGGGTGACCCAATTCACTGATAAGTCCGATGCTCCAATAATGTTCCTTGATCGGCATAGCGTAGATTGTCCAGAATCCTATTTATTGGCCCAATTCCACCTCGTTAGAGAGGGAAGCGATGACGATTCCGGGGTTCGCTATAATTACCGATGCTGCAGATTAGTTCTGTAAAAAAAGGAACCAGAAATATGAAAACCGTGGGATTAAAAATTCACTTTTCCATTTCCCTTTAAACTAATCGGTTGTAGAGTCTAAATGGTACTATAATACATTCAAGGTTATCAAAAAGACGTGTTGTTTTTTTTGTTGTTGACTTACGAATTGAGTCGTGACGTCATGGGTACGGGTCATGTGATTTTTCTGATGCTCTGGGTTTTTGGTTCATTCCCGACAGTGCCACCGCAGCCCCCCTCCCCTACATTGTAAATAAAAGATTTGTTTAGTAGTTAAAATCTACTAAACGTCACCAACATTCCATGTTGGTGATTTTGATCTCAGGCCTTGATGAATCGGATTGATGCTGCCCGTATAGAGTGCATAAACAGGATGACCGCATTCAACGCAGCTTCCGATAAACCAATAATGTTCTTTGATCAGCAGAACGTCGATTGTCCAGAATCCAGAATCCTATTTATTGACCCAATTCCGCCTCGGCAGAGAGGGAAACTATGACTCTGCCTGCCAAAAAGTGGCACCCTATTTCAGGGAGTGCGAAGCGTACGTACGATAGTACAAGCTATTAACGCATTTTTTAAATCGCTGTGTTAAAACTTGAAAAAGTGTATTCAGGCGTGTAGTACAGTTTTCATAGACCACATCTTTTTCGTTTTGTGCGTTGGGGTGGATACTGCAATTTAGTGACGCTACCTAAGGAATATCTAAAGATCACAATCCAAAAAAAAACAAAAAGGATACCCTCTTTAAGGACTGAGCACATAAAAAACCCTACCCTAACGGGCAGCACATACCTATATAGAGTATAACAGAGAGTACCCCCCTCGGGATGATACTAAGCAAAAACGTCCTTTATCCAGTCAATTCGCTATAAACATGAAAAACGTAGGGCCGACTTCTTTCTACCGTCTACGAGCAGCCGGTTTCGCCTACGCTTCCCGAGAGAGAAATCACTGCGAGCAACCGTTTGATTTCCATCGAGCAGGTGCGAAGTACGTCACCCCACGTGACAAACTCGACAAAATGGAATCACTACTCAACAGGCTCGCCCAAACGCAACAGTTACGTAGCTGAACGCATGCGCAAGCGCCAAAACAGGTTTGCTAACTCGTTTTACCGGTTCAAATTTAATTTATTCCTCCTTGGCGTCCTTTTGAACGGCGGCTCACCCAAAGAAACTAACGGGCCTCGCAGTGGTTTCTCTCTCGGGAAACGTACCAGAGACCAACTGCTCGCACGGTAACTTTTTTCAAGATTACCCAAATGCAATCCGTTCAATATTGTCCTTTTGAGTCCATCAATGCTTCTTTTTCCTTTATTTGTTGTATTTGTTTATGTCGTTCAACAGCTTTTAGTGGTCACTGCAGTGTTTCAAAGTACTTTTTGGGCATTTTAGGCATTTTAATTACATCATTTTGCTTGACATAGCCCCTTTAGTATGCCCAGCTGGGCAATGATAGGCATTTCAATCTTAATTAAACTTTTCATTCCGAATTTTCGAATTAAAACCATTGAAATGGACCGAGTCTTTTTGTCGTAATCATGATCTGTCTAACTAAACAGCAAAATTCTAAAATTTTGGAGGAAAATTTAATAGGCAATCTTGCTCTCAAGCAACAAATGGGAAGGGCTTTGTGCGATATTTGATGAAATGATCGTGATTTTTTTTCTCAAACGTTCGATTTGTTAACGTGACACAATCGTCCAGCTGTACCCATCAGCCGTTAATTGTTTACTTGCTTGATTTGTGATAAGAAATAATACATGAATTTCTGGCACTCGTTAGTGCCCATTGCAGGTAAAAAGAGGAGGTCTGCCATTCGCCTTACTGAAAAGCTCCGTCTAATTAAAGTAAGTCGATAGTTAAACCAAGAGAAAATGAGGGGACAGCCTTGCATACGGCGGGAGCTGCTGAAATTTTAACTGACCAATCAGAATTCAGCGAGCGGGAAAAACTGTGCTATCCTTGTGCTATCCGACGTCACGCCAATTGCTTACGTTCTGATTGGTTAGATCGGTGGACATTCGCTCAGCCTTCTTTTGTGACTCTCTTGACCGTTGCTTCTTTGAACTCAGCGAGACAGAAATGACGCATTGTTCTGACAATCAATTTGCCAATCCACTTTATCCAGTTTATGACATGGGCTAGCATGTGATTAACAACCAGGATCGCTTTTTGAACTTTATTCTGTAGAAGAAGAAGACGTTGCTGACTGAACATTTTTACGACGAAATCCCTTGGTTTGTTCAGCACTTTGATGTCCGATAACTGAGCCGCTCTAACGAGTGTTGGGTCAATCACATTTGGTCGTCTGACCTTTTGAAGTTCTTTCAGCTCTTGTTTGTGTGTGTCCATCATGATCGAACTTCAGGTGAATAGTGAAGGGAACAATTTTTCGTTCATCTGCTGTGCCAAACAACAAACAATCCTGTTGGGTGTTCCACGTGCTTGGCAAGTTTTGCACGACCATCGTCTATCAGATCTGGAGTGGAGTTTTCTTTCAGTGATTACAACTTGCGATCGTTCTACAAACATCCACATAGCATGCAGCACTTTTTTAGTGACTCGAGGATCCTGTTTTGCTGTTTCAAAGGGAGTCGTGCATCCCTGAGCAGTTAATTTGTTTGTTCTTCAGTGCTTGTATTTTTTCGTTTGTTCCTGATGTCGCAAAGTAACTTTGATGATTTGAAAGGACTTGAATCCTTAATTGAATTAGCGATTTTTTTATTAAGGAACCAACAAGTGAATGGTACACAAAATTAGGAGAAACTGTTGGTTGAATGGACAATAATTGTAGCCATAACAATGCAAGGCATCAACAATGGTTTCCCTTGGAAAATATTAGTTTAAAGGGTTTGTTAAAGCTGTTTCCCATTTTATAGGGCACTGTGGTTGCCAGATTCACTTTCAAACTTATCATGGAAACGTAAATCAATACCAGTGAAAAGTCAGTCCCTTGAATTGTTGATAGAAAATTAATTTAAATGCATATTGAAACATCAGTTGAGGAATATTTTTTTTCATTCCCACTTTGTGAACCTAACATACATTGCTGCAGTTTGTTTATTGCTTGGTCATTCAATGTCTTGATCACATCAAATTATTTAATTTTTTTTAGGTATTGTCTCAGACCGCATAGAGACACTATCTTTATCTAAAAACTTAACTGGTTCCTTTTGGAGCCCTTTTGTGGCATATTTAGATAGGCAGGAAATGTTCCACATTTTATGGTAAATAGTTCTGCATGGTTCTAAGGAATATATTGCAGCCAAATCTAATTTAATATGAGACTAAAATATGCCGTTTCACATTTTGTGAATTTAAAGACTATTAATATTGTTTGCGCTTGTTTTAAAAGGCTTAAGGTTAGCATTCAAAAGTGTTCCTTCAATAATCTTATTCTGTAAAGATTACCTTGGGAGAATTGGATTAAGGCCAGTTTTTTCTTCTAGCTTCTTTCCCCATTGCCCTCTGAGAATGGAGTTGATTTGGTTTTGCCCAATGTTGAAAGATGAAACAATGCCTAAACCAGCTGCAAGGAATACTTTATAGTGCTTTTTTACAAACATGGGCATGAGGGTGCTTGTAAGCATCTGACCATGTCAGGCTCTTATGTAGCCTTTAATTTACTCCCGTCGGACCCGTTTGACCTTTAAGCATCCTGTATAGTGTCCCTCACTCAAAGGATTAATAAATATGTATATGTATGATGTACCATTGTTTCGCATGCTGAAGTGTTATTATAAATAATTTATTTCTCTAAGAGAGATTTCTTAAAACATAAAACTATAAAAGTTAGAGATAACAAGTTAAACCGACGTTTCGGAGTAAACATCACTCCATTATCAAGGTAAAAATGTTCTATGATGCTAAAATTACAGTATTAAAAACGATTGACGCTAAGAATTAACATAATAAGCACGTGCGAAATTGGCTATAAGAATACTTTAGCACGAATGGAATCCGATTGCACATTGAGGCTAGGCTTAAGTGTTCTTATAAATAACATTTCAAACACTAAGCAATCAAATTTGTTTTTACATTTTTTGAGCACCTCAAAGCGCTTAAGCAGGTCCCGAGGGATCGACCCGTGTGCGTTCTTATAGTGTCTGGCAATAGCCGAGGACTGTTGCTTATGTCCCTTTACACGATTGTGTAAATGTCCGCGTGTGTAGCCTACATAACCTTCATCACAAAGGTCACATTGAAATTTATATACAACACACTGCTGATTTATGATCGGCGGCTTTGCCTCTTTCACTTTCAGTTCCTGTTCAATTTTTCTGCTGGTAAATACAGGCTGGATGGTTTTGTTTACTTTCAGGCTCAAATCCTTAAGTTGTTTTTTTACAAATTCTGCTGAGTTTTGGTCTTTAAATGGCAAGACTACTCGAACCATGTTATCCGTCTCTTGGGCTGTTGATAAAGGTCGCGGTTGGTCGCAGACCTTTGAGTCAACAAAGCGTTTGATAGTGGAATTTACGATAAAGGTCTGCGACCAACCGCGACCTTTATCAACAGCCCAAGAGACGGATAACATGGTTCGAGTAGTCTTGCCATTTAAAGACCAAAACTCAGCAGAATTTGTAAAAAAACAACTTAAGGATTTGAGCCTGAAAGTAAACAAAACCATCCAGCCTGTATTTACCAGCAGAAAAATTGAACAGGAACTGAAAGTGAAAGAGGCAAAGCCGCCGATCATAAATCAGCAGTGTGTTGTATATAAATTTCAATGTGACCTTTGTGATGAAGGTTATGTAGGCTACACACGCGGACATTTACACAATCGTGTAAAGGGACATAAGCAACAGTCCTCGGCTATTGCCAGACACTATAAGAACGCACACGGGTAGATCCCTCGGGACCTGCTTAAACGCTTTGAGGTGCTCAAAAAATGTAAAAACAAATTTGATTGCTTAGTGTTTGAAATGTTATTTATAAGAACACTTAAGCCTAGCCTCAATGTGCAATCGGATTCCATTCGTGCTAAAGTATTCTTATAGCCAATTTCGCACGTGCTTATTATGTTAATTCTTAGCGTCAATCGTTTTTAATACTGTAATTTTAGCATCATAGAACATTTTTACCTTGATAATGGAGTGATGTCTACTCCGAAACGTCGGTGTAACTTGTTATCTCTAACTTTTATAGTTTTATATTTCTCTAAGGGAGTCTTCTTTTCGTGTCGGTCATTCAAAAATTGTTGGAATTGCTTGTTTGAGCTGTTGGATGAAAGAGGCAGAACATTTGATGTGGCCCTCTTGTGGGGAGGGGTCTTTGTTCCCATTAAATATTTGCTTGTGTTTCCAGGTTGTTCCCCAAATTACTTTCAAACTTGTTCCCAGCTTTTTGATCCCTAAAATTTAAATTGGTTTTCTTCCCTTCCCTAAAATATTTTGATATTGTTACTCTGTTCCCCAGTTCAAATTAGCCATGTTCTCTTCTTCCCCAAAACCCCTGGGAGTGCCTCTTTGATGTTGATTCTCTTATTGGCCTCATAGTAATTCACTGTAGAATTGCAAGACACAGCAAGTTCTTACTTGGAAGTGAGGGAAAAGTTTTGAATGAATTTTCACACAATACAAGAAACACAATTTTGACTGCCCCTTCTAGTCTATTCTAGATCTTGCTCTTTTCGGACATGAATCAGCTTGTTTGCACCTTTCTGGCGACCTGCGTGCATGAGGGCAAGCTCTAGAAGCTCTTCCTTAGTGAGCCTTTGCTGAAAAACTTTCCAAGTCTGGCTTTCCCTTGTTCGGGGCCGAGGTTTTTGTGCAAAATTCATCAGCGACTTCCTTGCAGCTTATAAACGGTGTTCCTTCGAGCAATGGTCAATAAAAGTATTGTAGTGCTTATACAAATTTTCGCTACTTAAAAACGTATGTTTACACGAAACAAATATCAACTTGGCAATTTTTCTTTCCCGATACTCCATTTAAAATTCACGTGAGCGCTATTAATAAAGGGCCAGAAAACCATTTAATGGAAATTTTTTTGTCAACAAACATGAGTTGTCCGCGAGCAGAATTCGAACGTAAGCTGTTGTGCTTTGGCTGTTATTTATGTTTTTTCTTACTATTCTAAGACGAATTCAGGCTGATATTTTCGAATCAAGTGTAAGAAGACGGCAAAACCGTATTGATAATGTATTTATTTGTGTTCACCTCGCGAATAAAGACTGGTCGCATCTTTTCGACGGGGTAGATCGACAGCAATGCCATTTACGCACAACCGAAATGCACTGTTACCGGTGAAAGGGCAAATGATTGACAGGATAGCACGGTTTTGACTGCCGCGCGCACTGCGGGCGCGGGTTCCGTATGCAAGGAGAGAGGGGGGCTCCCGGTCCAGCCCTTGGGATATGTCATGTCCACGAAAGTTATTTTTAGACGAGCGGAAGTCTTTTTACTAGCGGAAGTCTGTCTTCTGAGACGTCCGCATGCAGGCCAACCTCGGTCTTATGTTTGAATGGATATAAATAATCGTCACCCTTCCACGTGCGCCGCCATTTTCTCTTTTAACTAAGAACCTGAGAACGAGGCAAGACTGTGTGCGAACGTCTCGGAAGACAGACTTCCGCTTGTCTAAAAATAACTTTCGTGGACATGACATATCCCGGCTAACGCCCTGAGCCTCCCTTTCTGTCCCCTCATTTTCTCTTGGTTAAACCGAAGTGTAGGAGGCCGCCAAGGGAGGACAATTGAAATGAAGTGGTTCCTTCAGAAGGCCTTTCCGCCCAAAACGTCTATGTCAGTTAAACCACAGATTCAAGGCAACTTAAAAGAGAGATTCGTAGGGCTAGAAATCCCACTTCAGGACTGTAATTATTTTCATCGAGTTCGGAATTCAACTCATGGAACAAAATTCGATCTATTATTATTTACCTCCGGCGGGTCTAATTTGCAGGTCGCAGGTCGCAGGTCGCGGGTTGCAGGTCATTGTTTCACTAATACAGAAAGTATCCTAAACATTCATAAAAGCTAACCTTAGGCCTAAAAACGTTTGTTTAGGCCTAATTAGGCCTAAGGTTAGCTTTTAAGAATGTTTAGGATACTTTCTGTATTGGTGAAACAATGACCTGCAACCCGCGACCTGCAACCTGCGACCTGCAAATTAGACCCGCCGATTTACCTCAAGGTTCCAGGAAAATTAAAATAATCACTTTAGTCGCTTGGAACTCGAGGTCATGTCCAGTTTAAGCTGAGTCAGTTATTCTTTGAGATAGATCGAAAAGTGTGGAAAATTGTCGGTTCGGTTTTTGGTTATATTTTCTCTTGATTAACGTATTTTTAACGCAGTTTACATGAGCTCTTAAGTTTATCAATCATTTTATTGACATCTTTAGTCGACTGTGCAAACCGAGATGCATCGCCTATTTCTCCAGTTGGCTTTTGGAATCACCTTCTTGAGTATCTCATGTTATTCTCAGACTTCTCAGGTAATAACGGTTTTAAATTATAATTTTGCTAGTTTCTAAAAGAACTTCAAACTTTTTTCAGAGATGCTAAAAAGGTTAACCTGAAAAGAGAGAAAGTTGAAAGTTGACGTGCAGGGCTCAACGTAGCACTTAATCGTAACGACAGGGGAAAAACCTGGGTTCGAATTCTGAACTTAAGCGAACGTTGTCGGATAAACAAATTAGTTCGCTTCAGATTTAGTGACAACTGTGCTCTTAAATAAACTGTTCTCATAAAATGCACGCAAAGTTGACTGGCAGTTAACGCTCAGTAATTAGGATTTAATTAGGATTAAAAGTTGGAAATTAGAGTTTTGTAATTTAGAATCAAGAACACGCCTTCAGGTGAGTGAGTGATATTGACGTCCCACAATGTGTCTGAAGCGAAAACAACTTTATCCTAATAAAGAAAGCCCCCCGCCCACCTTCCTTCAACAACTACTTCTGCAAACTCTCCTTTTCAAATCCTATACCTACATGAAATGTAATGATGACTTTAGGACGAACGCGGATTATTTAGGGGTCAGAAAAGTTCGTAGTTTAAATTTTCTGCCGTCCATCAGTTCAGGGAACTTGATTCTGAGCACGCCTATTGCGAACATTTTTCTATCTCCCGTAATAAATTCGTAAAACTGCAAATCACACGTTGTTTGTTTTGTTTTTTCGTCAGCCAATTGATGTTGAGTCACTTTCATTGCAAGTTCAGGTAAGAAAAGAGTCTGATAACACGCAGAAGATTATTTCTGTCACAGGCTCCCCAAGCTCAGTGTGAGGGAAAGCCTTGCAACAAAGTATATGGGATTTAAGAGGATCTGGAAGATAACTTTACGAAAATATTCTCATTCAAAAAGCCTAACCTTATTGCCATTGTGGGTCGCTTCCTTCCTGTGTACTTTTTTTTTCTCCATATTAAACGCGATTTGAGCCATTTTCAATTCCTCGGTAGTCAACGGTATTGTAAAATACCAAGGCTGCACACTAAATTCTCGGTAGCCCACGAAACTAAGTCAAATATTCCTGGATAAAATGTTCCCGCGGTTACAATTCCACAACGGAATCAATTGACAAAGATTAAAGTTTCATTTCAACCCACCAACAAAGCCACAGCAGCCCTGCGAGCGAGCGACCTCTGCCGGTAGTTCGTCCACACGATCGGAACCAAAACCATATTCGGAAGGTAGATTTCCCTGCAATGTTGGAAGGTTGAACTTTGCAACCGGCCTTATAACTCTGCCCGCCGTAACAAACTGAGCCCTAACTGGGGTCCTAGACTGTAGTTTGTCAACGACACATATTTTTAATGTATGACTGCATTGTCGTTAACAAACTCAAAAAAAGTGCCGTTGGCAAACTACGATCTAGGACCCGGCCAGGTAGGTCATTATCAATTGATTCCGATGTGGAATTGTAACCGTGGGAAAATTTTATCCAGGAATATTCGACTCAATTTGGTGGGCTCCCGAGAATTTAGTGTGCAGCCTTGGTATTTTATAATACCGTTGACAACCGAGGAATTGAGCAAATACAACTGAGCGCATAGAACTGTAAACTCCCTTGCATTCATTTTTTGTATTTGTGAAACACATGATCCGGCACTTGGTTTTTAGTTCCAAAGTACCCTGCCAGTTAACCCTACGTTCATTCCCGACAGTGCCACCTCATCCCCCTCCCCTAAAATTAAAAATCTACTAAACGTCACGAACATTCCATATACCGTTTTTGTTCTCAGGCCTTGACGAATCGGATTGATGCTGCCCGTATAGAGTGCATAAACAAGATGACTTCGTTCGCCCCAGCTTCCGATGCAGCAATAATGTTCCTTGATCGGCAGAACGTCGATTGTCCAGAGTCCTATTTATTGGCCCAATCTCAGTCTGTTCTTCTAGTTCAGTATGACAAGGGCCAGGGCTGGAGATGGGTTTGGCGGGCGGGACTCGTGGCTGGGTTGCGGGGTCAACGGTTCCATCCCTCGAGGCTTGGTTCAGTGTTTCACTATGTAAAGCCCATATTTTGTTATGGTATTTAATAACGGCAACGAACTTTATTGAAGTGTCGACGTCGACACTGTTATTTAGCGCTGTAGCACAACCTGGGAACACTGTGCACAAATCAAATCAAATCAAATCAATTGATATGAAATCGTACATATTTTTTTTAGGAGGAAGAGGAGGGGGGGGGGGGGGGGGGGAAACCTGAGTACCCGGAGCACAGTAGAGAACCAACAAACAATCCACATTTGACGCCAAGCCTGGGAATCGAACCCGCGCCACATTGATGGAAGGCGAGTGATCTCACCACTGCACCATACCCCTCATTTAACTTGGATGAGCGCTCCGGAAAAGCAAGTATTAATAATTAGATACAACGCCGATTGTGATAGAGCGACTTTCTTGGACCTTGAAAACTAAACGTGAAAACAGAACGTAAACAAAAATGTAAAACATTTAATCGGCTTATCGAACAAAAACAAACGAGCGTGAATTTTCACTGGCTTTGCGAACGCGGATGCAAACAACGTCATCTCTCCATGGAACTTTCTGGAAAGTTCGTTTCGTCATTTGAAATGCAGTAATGTGATTGGGTAATCGAGCTGTTTACTGCCCATATTTGCCCATACTGCCCATATATTCCCCGTGGATGAGTCCCTTAGTGAAATCGCTCTTGAAGAAGAAAAAAACAAGATCTAGAAAAGGCCGTGGTAGAGATCTAACAGATCTGACGGAGAAGATAGGACGATTAGTAGCTGAAAATCGCCGAGCTATAGCGTCTGGGAAACTTGGATCGCGAGCCTGGTGGAGGAAAGTTGATCGACTGTCCATGCGTAAAGACAAGTGCAGCTCCGATCCAGACAAAGATTTCATCATTGGTTTAAATGATTATTTTGGCGATATTTGTTTTGATAGGGAATATTCTAAACCAGTTCTTGCCGAGATTGATGTGAACACCCCTGCTCCACAACTATCTACATTTCAAGTGTTTCTCGCCTTATCGCTAATAAAGCGTACTGCCACAGGACCTGATGGGATTCCTTTCTGGATTTGGAGGGATCATGCTGAGATATTTACCCCGGTGATCGAGAATTTATGGAACTTATCTCTTGCTCGGCAGATCTGGCCAAGTCGTTGGAAGGAGGCCAGCATCAATCCACTCCCAAAAGTCGAGACACCAGTCGAATATGGAGACTTTAGAGGAATCAATGTTACTCCAGTTATTGCCAGAACGTTTGAAAGAACAGTGTATAATATTTTTAACAAGAGGTGCCTGGAGGAATAGCTAAACAATTCTCAATTTGCGTACCGTTCAGGTGGAAGTTGTGTAAACGCTCTATTGAAAATGCAGCGTACATTACTTGCGGCATTGGCTAAACGGGACACCTTAGCGGTGAGAATGTTCACGACGGATTTCTCTAAAGCCTTTGATAACGTTAAACACAATCTCCTAGTTGAAAAGCTGAAACATAGTCCACTTGATGTATTCATTGTTAACTGGTATGCCAACTTTCTAGATGGCAGAAGATAAAGGGTGATTTTTAATAACTTGACATGCCAGTGGAAAATTGTTAACAAGGGAACAATACAGGGAAGTGTCAGTGGCCCATATCTTT
>NC_090873.1:33041918-33049418 GCF_036669935.1 Montipora foliosa
CCAAACCAAAGTGTTGTTGACTTTTCTCCAACGCCTTCAAGAAAGAGCAGTTCAAACTCTTAAAGCTGGGGAAGATTTATTCCTAAACTTTTGCTTTCAAATGATGGACAGCTACATCTAAATTCGACGGTATCCTCAAGGAAGAGTGTAAAAAACTATCCTAAACATTCATAAAAGCTAACCTTAGGCCTAAAAACGTTTGTTTAGGCCTAATTAGGCCTAAGGTTAGCTTTTATGAATGTTTAGGATAGTTTTTACTCTCTGTATTGGTAAAACAATGACCTGTGATTCCGGATTCCGGATTCCGGATTCCGGGTTTTAGGGTTGCCCCAAACAAAGCCGTCGATGGCGTGGGAGAGAGAGAAAGGGAGAGAGAAAGATTGGAGAGAGTGAAACGAACATTTTCAAGCCGAATCAAACAATTCATCTTGGATCAAAGGTCACATTATCTTCTTTTGGCTGAAATTTGAGAAAATTTAAGAAGTTGTAATTGAAATTTGTAGACGACGTTTCAACGTTTGGCTAACGTCAATATCAAGTCAAAAAAGTGAAAGATGAAAAATGTTTAAATACTTAAACGACAATAGGTGATGGAATGTTCTTAACCAAAGAGCTTTCCGTGAATGAAATTAGTCTGCGTGGAATCTGCGTGTTGAGACTAGAATTGCTGCTTGATGAAAAGCATCTCATAGATGAGACAGTCAAATTTTCCTTGGCACTTTTTTTTTAGGTCATGTTAGATGAACTGACTGCTGCTCCTTGTCCAGCCTTCTCTAAGCCTGCGTATGTGGCTAGAGCTGCCAACCGACTCCGACAGAAACTCAGACCCGAGCAACCGAAAGATCTGGACTTCGAACTGGTCGAGGAATGTCTCCCTCCCGGTTTCTTCGAAGCCGACCTGACAGTTAAGCAGAGAAGGCATCTGATCTTCGCCAGACAGGAGAGGCTAAATACCCTGGCCAAGGCTAAATCCTGGTACGTGGACGGAACCTTCAAGCTTGTGCGACACTCATTCAAGCAGCTACTGACGGTGAATGATAATGCTTTCGTCCGATCCGGGAAATATGCAAAGCAAGTCCCGCTTGTGTTTGTCCTGATGGCCAACAAGAAAGAAAAAGACTACAAGAAGGTATTAATCACTGTTTAGTTATAAATTAATAAAACTGAGAAAACACTATGCACTCTATTAAGCATTAAAGTAAAGATAAAGACATAACGCAATATTCGGAATCAAACTGGGAAAACATTACGCAGTTTCCAAGTAATAATAATGTATTATATTAAGGAATCGAACTCGAAAACGTTATGCATATGCAGCTTCCAAGTATTAGTAAAACTATCTAAACCTCTTTCTACTAATCAATATCCTAGCATTTGTGTGACTAACTTAGCGTTTTGTTACATTATTTTCCAGGTACTGAAGAACATCATCGAACTACTTCCAAGCGAGCCAGCCGTCAAACAAGTTACCGTAGACTTTGAAAAGGTGCTGTGGGCGGCGTTCAGAACGATCCTGCCATTCCGGGATGCATTTTCCACTGGACGCAAGCCGTGTGGAGGAAGGTACGTTATAGCAATTAGTTTGGACTGAACAACTAGGTAACTAGGTAACTTAGTGTTTAACTAGGTAACTTACGTGTTTGGCTATATTTGTTTTCAGCCTCAGGTGAAAGCGTGGTGTTCCTTCCAAAAAACTGGAGCATGTACCAGCAGGCCATCAGAACGAACAATGACATCGAGGGATGGCACAACGCTCTGAATCGTTGTGCGAGCGGGCAGTGCGGATTACCTCTGTACTCCTTAATCGAGCTCCTGGACAAAGAGGCGAGACTTACAGCCGTCACCATCAGGCTTGTGTCCGATGAAAAACTGAGGCGGGTCCAGCGGAAGCAGTATCGAAACCTGCAGGCGAGGCTATTCGACAGCTGGGAGAAGTACGAAAGGAAAGAGAAGACCGCCGCACAGTTGCTGAAAACGTGCTCACATCTCAACGGCCCCACTCGTGGAAACTGAAGAAGTCAGTAAAAATCACAATCAAAAAACGGCTCCTTTAGGAGCCACCAAGTTTGCAAAAGTATATGACCAGCAATATAAACTATCAATAAAGAAACCTAATAAAATTTGAGGGGGGATTGGGGCGCATTGAAAGGTTCAATAACAAATATGGCGGTTCACATCAACAATCCCTCTCATGAAGTGAATTGCAAGTTATCTAATTGACAAATATTTTCAACGAAAAAGGTGTTTTTGGACGTTGGCAAACTGACATATAAGCGTTGGCGAACTGACATTAGACGTTGGCGAACCGACTTCATACGTTGGCAAACCGGTCGTTGGCAAACTGACACGTTGGCGAAACGACCGGTATTCGCTTACCGTTGTCAATTCTTCGATTCCTGGAATTTCCAATCTCGATCCTTCGCTATCAGACAGGTGAAAATGAAACTTGTTCAGCTTGTACATCGCCATCGCGTCCAATATTTTTAAGATTTGATGTTTTGTTTTAAAGTTACGAGAAACATCAACCATCAAACCACGATAAGAAAAGCGAGGCCAGTCTTTAACTGATAGCTGAGGTACCTCGCCTTTGTCGTTTGTGAGTGAGAGAAGAGTCTGGACACCATTAAAAACTCCTGCAGGATCTTGACCGGTGATGGTTATTATTTCATTCGAGTTGTCTACTTGAAGATCATACGATTCTGTCTATATGTTCCGAGCATGAAAAGCAGAGGCCAGGTTAAGCAAAATGGCCTTCGACGTGGGTCTGGTTAAGAAAGATTCTTTCAAGCCAAGCTTGTCTTAAGAGAAAAGGCAATGGATAGAAGATATCATCAGTACAAGTTCTAAAACATGATATTTTAGGACAGTTGGGATCATTGACTACCAAGCGTTCTGGCATGACGTTACATCGACATTGCTGGTTTCACTAATTACAGAAACAGCAAACATTATTAAGTGGCAGTCTCTCTAAAAGCGGTCCACTCGACTTCGGGACCAAAAATAATTTTCCCTCATTTTTTGTCAGTGAAAAGGATTTGGCACATATATATAAAAAAGCAATTTATTATTTTCCAGTTTCTTATTTTTGCTTTGCTGCGAGCCAAAATTGAATTTTGCGGAACTGAGCTTGCCGACCGTGATCAGAAAGGTAAAATAAACCGATTTTGTGAAGCGTGCTACGTCCCCTAAAATTTAGCTCACAGAATTTCGTTTTCATACAAATTCTAAGGTACATTCATTACTTATACTGACGAAATATGGAAACTTTTCGGAAAATTCTAAGCTTACCAGAGAGGCTGGAAGACACCCTACTCTGAGGCCTTTGTTCACCTACAAAAATTTAGCCAAGTTTCAGGAAGAAAATCTCAAAAGTTGAGTCTAAATGAAGGCTAAAAAGCAGATCACAGTAAATTTCTTACCTTAATAAACCGCTCCATAAGTTCAAACCGCTGGGTATCTCCTTGGATTGCACGCGACAACAGATTAAAATCTGCAACAATCAGTGTATTTACACAACTATCGCTCGTGTCAAAGTTCATTTGCATAACCCTTGCACTCGGTGAAAATATGTCTTCTGCCGTTCAGGTTCGTTTGTTGACCTTCTGAGTAGTGACAAAAAGCTTCCTTCAGTAAATGGATAAGCTGGAGATCCAGTTTTGAGGTGCAGGTTGCGTTAAAGTTGATCAATTCTCAAGACTTGCGAGATACTCCAAAAGTAAATAATGGCTGTCACTAATTAACCGTTGCCGCCGTTCTGACAAGTTCCTTTGGTACATTCTCCCACAGATCGACGGAACGCTAGGAGAAGATGAAAGTAGTAAGTTTTCATTTACCGTTTTTATGACAACTGAATCCTGTATTACTACTAGCCTAATGACTACTAGGAACTTGAGCGTAAAGACAACAACAACGAACACTTTCCGGTTATCTCTGAGAGGTGAGCTCGTCAAGTGCACCTGAGAACACGACAGGCTTGAATGGAACCATGTTTTGCCATGGTCTGTGCTTCTGCTTCATGCTTGATGGCTGTCACTCCCCTGCTAAGTGGTGGCTTTGTGCATAGAGCCTTCATCCGACATAGCGAGGGAATGAGAGCGCGCGATTTTGTATAATCACCTGTGTATTTATACTAAATGCATATATGTGTTAGAAGGGGCCTGTGAGAGTTTTTAATGATCCGCACGCACTGTACAGACAGTCAAAGGATATGTCGGTCAGTATACAGTCCGGATCCGTTGATTATTATATGCATATCCACTGTGTTTGACGGGGTCTGTGAGCGTTTGACGATCCGTACAGACTGTAGACACCAGCTAAAATAATAACTGGGTCCATCAATTACTGAGAAAGGAGTAAACGGAGTAAGCTTATGTTCTTGAAAGCGTATGGGAATAAGTCACATTGTAGCAAAAGGAAACCAGCGTAAGTAGGGACTACCAAAACAAACGGAGTAAACATGTATGTCATTCGTAAAGTGCTTATGCACGAGTTACACTTTGTTGAAACTGAAGTGAGCAACAAACTGTTAAGGCAGAACGAATATGCTAAATAGTTACGTATGCCTCGTTCTTAACGCGAAAGGTGACCGAGGCAGGCATTACCTCCCTCAACGCTTTGAACAACTTTCAAACAAAGTTTTCAAACATTGCTCCTTATAACATGATCTCTTTTGCAACTTGTATAACATTTGCTGTCGTCAGCAGCCAGTGACAATGTTCCGTTGTCCACACGAGATCACTGAGAAGAAACAACTGGTGCCAGAGTGGTAAGTCCGTAAGTGGTGAAGGTTAATTGCCAATTATGACAGCCGTCGCGTGAGCAAATTGACCCCGAACGAGAGAAATTTTGTGGCAAACTTGAGAGACAAGTTGAGATAAAACTTGCTTACTGTATTGTTGGCTTTGCACTGGTTAGGAGAATTGTTACTCAAGAAAGCCCTTTCACTACGGAGAAACCTGGTTGAAATTGTTGTTACATTAATAACTCAGTTTCGACTTAGACTGAGGAGTAGGCTGCGTTTCGTCGCATTCTGCAAACGTAGGTCCAATTTTCTGGCACTAATCATGATTATTGAGCCTCAAGGATCTAGTGATGAGTTTAGCTTCGAGTGCGACAGAGAATATAAAAATATCTGCGGTACGCAGTTTAGCAGATATTTGTTTTCTGCACGTTTCGTTAAGAATCTGTTTGCGCATTCCTGCACAATTCATGTCCCCGATGAATTGATAGTACTCGTATTTGCATACGAGCTATTTGATATAAATAGGGTGTGCATTGTAGTGGTTCTTCCTTCGGGTCGAACGCTAGGAACGACAACTTCACTTAATCCCTCGGAATGACCACTCAAGAAATCGTGAACGAAGCCGTAAAGGCGATGTCTTCTGTCCTGGAAGACAAATTCAATGCTTTTGGTCGCCAGTTTTCGGAGCTAAATACATCCGCAATCGACACGGCAGTAAAGAAGGCGAAGCGAGAAACATTTACCTGCAAGAAGAAAGGGAATCAACAACAACAGTACGATCACTGTCAACAAGTTTTGGAGAAGTTTGATGAATCACTGGATCACTTTAGAGCAGGGTCCACAGAAAAGCTGAAGCGGTTGCTGGAAGAGGGAGCGGAGATCGTCGAGAAGCGCATCAAAGCTATAAAATTGGCCGACAAAAGCGACTATGGCTGGGCTACCGTTAGCGAATATCTAAGCGACGCGCTTGCCTCAGACTCGGACGACGAGAAAAGGATGTATCGAGCTGAAAAGAGAGCTGAGAGAAAGGTTAAGGAAAAACAACGCCAAAAGAGAGCAAAGTCCCGCTTTTCGTCCCCACAATTCGGCGAGCGTGAAACAGGCGAGAAAACCCCAGTGGCAAAGAATCGTTTGGGACCTTGCTTCAAGATAAGTATTACATTTGTTTTTTCCTTACCCGTTATTTGGTTAGGGCATTAATTTTGTGCTTTTTCGGACCCTCCTCTTTTTCTAGGACGTTCTTTGTGGCTTTCGCACGGTATGTTGTCGTTTACCGACCCATAACCAATAACTCAAGATCTTGCCTTGTCATGTTATTCCTCTTGGTTATGGGTTCAATAATTCTGTAGATAAGGGCAGAATATAAAAATATCTGCGGTACGCAGTTTAGCAGATATTTGTTTTCTGCACGTTTCGTTAAGAATCTGTTTGCACATTCCTGCACAATTCATGTCCCCGATGAATTGATAGTACTCGTATTTGCATACGAGCTATTTGATATAAATAGGGTGTGCATTGTAGTGGTTCTTCCTTCGGGTCGAACGCTAGGAACGACAACTTCACTTAATTTTTTATCTTTGTTCATCTTTTATTTTCTGCTGCTGATTTGCTTTCTTGTCATTTATAGTTTAAAAGTGTTCAATTTTCACCAGCGTTCAATTTTCACATTAGCGCTCTGATGAAGGGCTAACGCTCGAAAAGTCAGCTTTTCAATCTTTGTATAGTTAGTCATAGCCTGAAAGGTTTATTTTACGATCTCTAGGGCTGCAACGGATAGTGGCAATATCTTGACGGCTTCTTATCGATTTTGTTTTTAGTGTGGAGAATATGGCCACCTCAGCGTGAGCTGCAAGTCTAGGGATAGCGCCCAGGCCTCCTCTAGCTCAACGGCTAAATGACTAGATGACGGCGATCATAAAGTTGAGTATGCTTTAGAGTTTTTCGACATGTACACAATCGCCTGCTTAAGAAAAGTGGGTGAGGGTAGCGGTGGCAGTGTTAAAGGTCGTTTGAAGTCTCATTACGAGTTTTGGGAGTCTGTGTTAGATGCCTCGCAATTTGCGACCAGCATGATCAGGGAGGGTTATAGGCTACCTTTTAGTGAGTATCCAACTCCTTGCTTTCTCAAGAATAATAGATCTGCTTTTAAGCACCCCGAGTTTGTTGTCAAAGCTATTGAAGAGCTTCTTTGCAATAATTGTATTATTGAGCACGAATTTCCTCCATATTGTGTCAATCCTCTAACCGTGGCGGAGGGCAAGAAGCTCCGTCTCGTTATCGACCTACGCCATGTAAACGCATTTGTTTCTAAAGTAAAATTTAAGTACGAAGATCTTAGATCTCTATCCCAAGTTCCGGAAGAGAATCGTTGGTTTTTTACCTGGGATCTTAAGTCAGGTTATCATCATGTCGACATCTTTGCAGATCACCAAAAGTATTTAGGATTTTCGTGGATAATTAACGGTAAACCCAGATATTTCTGCTTTTCAGTTCTACCATTCGGTCTAAGCTCGGCTTGTCATTGTTTTACTAAGCTTATGAGACCCTTAGTTAAGCGCTGGCGCTCTATGGGCCACCTGTCCTTTGCTTACTTAGACGACGGTTTTACTAGTCAGCCGGACTTCATCTCCGCCATGGCTGCAAGTACCATCCAAAGAAAGGAGCTCAGGTTGTCTGGCCTCGTGACTAACGAAGAAAAATCTAATTGGGAGCCTAGGCAAGTCCGAGAGTGGCTCGGCCTTGTAATCGATACCATCGCT
>NC_090873.1:33069418-33074418 GCF_036669935.1 Montipora foliosa
GATCCAAATTGGTACCATTTTTGTAAGGTCATCAATGTACTCATCATCCTCCAATATGGAGGTGTTCATCTTCCAGAACCCAGGACCCTTAGCCTCTTTGTCCACGTTCCCAAATTCTAAATAGATAGCAGAATGGTCAGTTCTGATGGCGGGGATTATATTTGTGGCTTTGACCCAGTCGTGTAAATTGTTAGAGATCAACCAATAATCCAGGCGACAAAATATCGGCGGAAATTGTTGACTCCAGGTAAAACTTTTAGTTTGTGGCTTTTTAACTCTCCATATATCTACAAGATCTAATTGACTTTGGACATCATTGATGGAATTTATCACAGATTTCCTAGGTGTCATTATGCCACCTTTTTTGTACAGTATAGGATTCAGAGGACAATTGAAATCACCTCCAATCACAATATTTTCTTCTGAATCTAAATTTTCGGTCTGCAGCTTAGTTAACACATTTTTGAGGAATTTAATGATGTCTTCGTCTTTGTTTGGTGCATAAATGTTTACAAGAACATACATTTTATCTTTGATAGCGGCTTTAAGAATGATATACCTCCCCGATGTATCTACAATCTGAGAGTGAATAACGCAGTCAAGACCTTTTCTGATCAAGATTGCAACACCTCGAGAGTTTGAGCTCCCATGGGAGCAAATAAGTTCTGCACCCCATTCGTTTTTCCATTTTAACTGTGTTGACAATGTCGAATGAGTTTCTTGCAGGAATATTATATCCGAGTTTCGTTTTCGACACCACGTGAAAATTGTTCGCCTTTTTCTGAAATTGCTTAGTCCCCTCGCATTGAGAGTTAGTAGATTAAGAGAATGATCGGTCATTGTAGCTGAATCGGGGAAGTGATATTATAGAAGAAGTCATATAAAACGAAAATGAAAACGATGGTATAGCAGAGTGCAAGAACGTATAATGCACATAAACCGATAATATTCGCCTAAAACAAATTATTAATCTACAAAAAAACATTCAGTAACGTATGAAGTAAGAAGTTTCCCGAGCATTCACATTTCTAATTAAACAAGAAGGGTTAAGTAGTTTAACACTTATTACACACATAAACCTTAAACTAAATTAAACTATAGATGTGCTGTCGCGCTGTGACCGCTTTGGCTTTGGTTTCCGCTGTTTCTTGTGTCCATAATGAGACCATAGTATGGGAGATTGGTTGTTTCTTCACCTCTGTAGATTTGCCCGTTTATAATTAGCTTATCAACTTTGAAATAGGCTGTTTGCTTTCTCTGTTTGGCCTTTTTCAAGATGGGATATAACGTTTTCTGTATTTCATCAATTTCCCGGGGGAAATCATTCGCAATTGAAATGTTGGTGTTTTTCAAGTTTTTAACAAAAGACCAAACATACTCCTTGTCTTGAAAGAAGCTGAATTTAGCTATAATAGGCCTAGGTTTGGAGTTCTGTCCTCGACTGGTATTCTTCTTAGTAGGGATGCGGTGAACGCGTTCGAAACGGATTTGTTCGATATCTTCCTCTGGGATCTTAAGTTTATCGCGCATCACTTTTTTTAATTGATCTTCAGCAGAAGTTGACTCACCTCTTCCTTCTGGAACACTAAACACTTTTAAATTTTCACGTCTTGTGTATGCTTCTAACTTGATGTTGCGGCATTCAAGATGTTTTATTTTAGCATTGAGGTCTTCCAGATTCTTTGCGTGGGTTTCCAGTGTTGCACACGTGGCGGTTGAAGACAAATTCAGGTCGACGATGTCTTTTTGAGCGATGCTCAGGCTTTCTTGTAAACTTTTGTTTTCTTTTTCCAATTCTACCACTCTACCTTGCATAGCCTCTAACTCGCCGAGTCTTGTTAGCACTTTGTCAAGCTTTTCACTGACTTCATCTAGTTTGAATCAGTGTCCGCTTCCGGGAATTCTACTTTTCAATAAAACCTGGATCTAGAAACTGGAAAATTCCATTAAAATCACCTTTTTGATTTGTGATCTACACGCAAAATGAAAAATACCATACCTTTTTTCTCGATTTCACTCGCGTTTATGAAACCTGAAATAAGTGGCACATTTTTCTCAGATAAGGTGGAGTTTTTTTAGGATTTCTCCCAGATATTACTCAAGTCAAATTTCTCAAGTTATTGTTCTATTTCACTTCTCACGAAAAAGTCAAAACAAGAAATTTCTCGAGTTTTTTCAGCTTTTCGCCGCTTTCATCGAAATAGAAAAATGTCGACCTTTTTTCGCCTTTCTTCATTTGGCCTGCTTCGTTTCGCCTGCTTGATTGACAGCTGTCAAGAAAAGGCGCGAAACTCAAATCAGGATCGTTTCATCTGTTACTGTAGCTCTGTAGCTCTGTAGCTGTGAAGATGGCGAACTGCGTCAAGATTAAGATGAATGAAAAAGTCATGAGGCTTAGGTCTTCTACTTTAACAGTGGGAAACTTAGCTATGATTTTCAAACTCGATACAAATCAAGGCATTTACATTTGCTGTGAAGAAGAAGGGGAGATTATTATACCGACAGAAACAGGCTTTTTCAATATAGAAGACTACGCCAAGACGTACGTCGTGAACGGCGAGCCAACTCGGCCCGCGTCCTCAAGGACCTCTGCCGAACTATCTTCGCCATGTAATTCGCTTGGAATCCCCCTGTCTTACCAGAGAACAGCCTCCCTGAGAACAAATCTAAACCCACCACCTGGCCAGATGTATAATTAAGTATAATACTTAAGGATTACTTTTAACGTTTTTCTTCATGTGCCTGTAATTGGGAGTAGTTTTAGTGAGCCAATTTCTTTGAGGGTTTCTATTTTTGAACCACTAGCGACGAAGGTTTTTAGTCACTAGCGCAAATGTACGGTTGTGGTTGTTTTTCCATTGGAAACGTCAGATATTAGGCACATTATTTAATATTTTGGCACTAAAAAGTTTATGGCTAGTACCTAACGTTCCAATTCATGGATTGTGAGAACTGAACTGAGTTAAAAATGTCAGATTTTACAATCTGCAGGCGTTTATAATGTGAATGAAAATGTTAATCAAACAAATTTGATCTTGCTTTCAAAGAGTCTATTCGCAGAAACCCGCCAAAATATTTAATTTATGCGCGGCAATCGAGCTGTGAAGATGGAGAAAGGCGAAGACTTTAACGACCATTATTCTGACCTAGAAATGTTGAATGCGACTCCATACAACTACTACGGCTCTTTGTTCCAGTTGCACTTCAAGAACAGGTAATCGTGGTTCGACACTATATTCAAACTGCCCGGCGAGTACAAGTACCGCTAATGATCAAAACCAAATCGCGGCATCGTGATTGACACTTTGTGGTGTGTGGCTATCAAATATTTTGGTGGAGACACATTTAAATTTGTCGAGATTTTTGGCAGAACCCAGTAAGTTTTGTCAACCTAGTGCGTATGGTACCATAGAGGGCAAAAAGTTTCTTTAAACTATCGAGGCACTTCGTAGAACAGTCAGTCCCGGCCCGGCGTAAGAATGCTCACCCATAAGCAAAACAAACAAATAACTTATCTCTTTCTTAGAGTACAAAAAAGAGAAAACGAGAAAAATTGATTGATATAAACATGTAATTAAGAGAAAATACAAGTTTCATTCATTTTGCCCTCGTTGAAAGGAGCAATCAGCATTCAGCAATTTTGCCCTTTATGTTATAAGGTGATAAATTCCCCTAAGTGATAATTTTCCCTTTTTACCATGAACAGGATCTCAGTTCTGGAGGGGGAGCCGAAAGATACTGGTGGCCAAGAAAAGTCAAAAGTCTTATTTGAGAAGGGGAAGAGTCCTTAAAAAAAAGTCCACAACAGGAGATATTCTGGATCGGTTAAGGAAGATGGTATCCTCAGACGTTGAAGAGGAGGACGATTTCAGAGAATCCCCTTCACCAGAACCCATACAATCTAACCAGTTGCTAGGGAAAAGCAGTAGCTCTTCCTTTCAAGAAAATGTTGAAGAAGCAGCAGCTAAAATGATCAAGTCAATATTTAAGTGCTCAGTTTGTCTTAGTCAATGTCAACTACCAGCAGCAGCATGTTCCACTTGTTATGCCGTAATTGGTTGTGTGCATTGTCTAGAGCAGTGGATTGAGTCAAGCACCTCTTTGAGCAAGTGTCCACTATGTCGCACAAGTGCTGATTATGCGGTTATTCCAATAGTACGGGAAATTGCCAATATCCTGGGTCAGTCTGTCCCTAGAAGCAATATTGAAGTGGAAAATGATGCAAGTGATACTGACACCATCCCTTATGGTCGTGGAGATGAAGAGTATCATTCAGATGACGAATTTGACCTTGCCCCAGTGTTGTAATAACTCTGGTTTTTATTCATCACTGTATTATGTTTAAGCGGAACGTTGTGTTATTTGTTTAATGGTTCACTATTTTCACTTGACTATGTTCTTACTTAACTAAAAGTGATAACACAAGTTTCAGCATTTGTTTAACACTAAAATAAGATAGACATCTTTTTGGTTGCGAAAAAGTAACTCGTTGACATTTTATAATGTTGTAGTTGGACTGATTAAAGTCAACCACCTGGTTTAAAAAAAGTTAAGGCGATAAATTTCTAGTAATGTTAATAAAGGACAAAACAGCGGACACCATCAAGGACCCATCACCATTTATTGTATTGCTGTAAATTTCGTCGAAGGTGGGATTATCCCGAATAAATTCTGTTTCACGTTGGTTGATGAGTGCGTCACTACTCGCCAAGGGATCTATCCCAAACGACGAATCGCGCGTTATATTGCCTCCAGCATCGGTGTACATTTGTACAGCATCTTCCACGCTTGGTATCATAGCTGAATTTACTGAGTGGACTCTACTTGTCCTCTGCGCAACCACATCTGGAATTCGGTCGCAGTTTCCTTTTGAAATGAAAAAGAGAGGTCTCATTTACGCACAACTGCACTAGAATAGGTTTCTTTTAAAAAGTTCTTATCATATAAAATTAATTTAATCAACGTTTCCTTTTTCACATTTTGGTTTTATTTTTATGTTG
>NC_090873.1:33081918-33086918 GCF_036669935.1 Montipora foliosa
GCGTAAAAGCACCAAATTAGGTACTGATGTTCCTTTTGACATAAGAAAAGAATTTAGAAGGGGTGCCACGTGATTTGGCTTTCCGGGGGGGCATGAAGCTCATAGAAATTACGCAATACTCAAATGCTAGCATGAAAGCGAGGCTCTGGCATTTAATGTGTTTATTACGTACGAGGTTTGACGAATGCCGTTGTAAAATGACTAAACTACATTACTCAGACTCAGTTTTGTGTTTGTGTCCATAAAAGGTCATTTGCCTTGATCACGTGACATTCCCATAATGCTTTGAGCGCACTTATATCAAGGAGTGTTTTTGTTGCATTTTACACATTTAATTTTTAACATCTTCGGCTAGATATCGTAAATGGTTGTTATTTGTTGCTCTATTTCTAAGGATTTGTGTTCTGGCAGCCTTCAGAACTACTACAGAGCTCAGTACATGGTAGATTGGCTTTGAAACATTTACAACGACCACTCTTGCAACTTTTCTTGCATCCACACTTTGGCAATTCACTGCACGCCTTAGAGGCTTCTGGAAGTACTGTTCAGCGGGGCCTCCATCTACCGGGCCGTTCTCCATTTTCCATCCAAAATCAGACGGGGATGGGTAAAATTGTTGCTAATCAAGGGACGTCCAGATGCTTGCTTGGTAAAGAGCTCTGTTAGAATGATTCAACAGGGCATCCTAATAAACAATAGAAATTATATATAAAAATTTTTTACACAAGTATAATTTTAAACAAACGTGCACCGCTTATTTCCATGTACTTCATTAAGCTCTCTAATAGCCCAAGTAGAATAACTATAGGTTCAAGTCCAACATAGCCTTATGATAGGCTTTGGATAGTTAAAATAAAATTGATAAGTGGATTCAATACAAGAAAAGGTTGGGTTAGTTGAAATGTTTCTCGTCTTTTCGCTAAACTGGTTTTTTTTTTTCGCGTTGTCCTCACAGGTGTTTACCTATCAAAAATTTAGCCTATCAAACACAAAAACAACTAAAAATTTGTGTATGATGGGTTCTTACCTCTGTTGGGGGAACGTTTTCTAGCCCCCGATTCTTTTTTGTGAACAGTTCTCGTCGAGCAGTGTTCACATCGGTAGCAAGGCTGGTCCTGTCATAAAGTATCTCCACAAAGTGCTGAAGGACATCAAACACAGGAGTGTTGATCTCAACTGGAAGGAAGGGGCTATCGTTCACAAAACGGAAGGCCTCTGTGGCTTCAGGGTACTCTTTCCAGGCCTCCCATGCAGATTTCTTTCCTTTCCCCAGGAATGCTGATGTAGTGTCGCAACCGGTAAATGCGTGGAAAAATGGAAGCGCACGGTATTTCTGCTTTCCCAAATGCTCACAAATGGTGTTGAAAGAAAGCAGCTGAAAATTCTTTCCCATCCCAAAGGCGACCCAAAAGCTCAATCCAGACCAAATCGAAGACAACGTGTGGAAGTGCGCAATTAGAATAACAAGAACATATGTCAACAGTGCGAACAAAGACACTTCTTCCCCCCCCTTATCCAAAGCATCTCTAACGTTTACAAGAATCCCCGTGTCGGCTTCTTCATGGTTGCAGCTTTCTTTGAGAAATACCTGCCAGTTCTGAGGTAACTTGACATGCCCAGCTACCTTTCGTCTCACGCCTTTCCTCTCTTCTCAAGGGCAGATTCTTTCAGACTTGCCACTCGGTATTCATCCCACACAACGTCAATTCGTTTGGTACTCTTCAAGTGGTTTTCCAGGAAAGGTAAGAACTTGGAATCTGCATATTCAGAAAACGTAGCGACAGATGAAACTGGAAGTGCATGCACAATAGCTGCTCCATCAAAAACTTTGACATCGTAAGATGCTGGTGGTGGAGGTGGCGGTGTTTCTTTGTTGACCCATGAAATCAAATCAGACTTTACCCGAATCGGAGATTGCCAAACTCTGACAAAGAAGGTGGATACGGCTGATTTTCATGCTTGAAGAACTCTTCAAGATCTCCTTCGCGCTGTTGGCTGGCAATATACAAACAACTGAAGAGGTAACGGTCACTTGTTAAAGCTGTCAACTTTAAGGACGCTTTGCAGATTTGCTTCGGCTGCTGGCGCTTGAACAGTGGCAAGGTATTCTTTGAAATCGTATCGTGAATCGATACAGTCCTTTCATCAATGACGTCTTTTGCGAATTTCTTGTACTGGTGTAATCCAAGTTCCTGGACTCTGTGCACATTATCCACGACTGAGACATCTGCGCAATTGCGTGTGTCAAGGGTAAGTAATTCAGGGCAGTCATCCTTAAAAGGGTTTCCCATTTCTGAAATTGTACTTACAAGTTGCTTGACATGACTTTGAAAGGTTTTCTGTGAAAGTCCTTGATCGTGGTGTTTGTTCTTTTCGTCAACATTTGTTTCACTTTCAACTGACTTTCGAACTCTTGCAACACTTGAGCACTTTGATGAGTAGCATGATCACGGTACCCATTTCTGTAACATACCTAAAAATTGTGAAATTGTGTTTTTTGGGGTGAAAATCACTTATTTTGGCTTATTTCACACCCAGACTTACATATCTGTCTAATTGTTCGGACAATATTAATGTTTGGTCCGTTAAAACTGAATTTTTGATTTACCCATGACCCCTTGCAGGCGTGGTCTTTCCTACAGATAGTCAATTTTGAGGCAAATAAAAAGTAAAAACAGAAAGCTTTCACTACATGGAGGATAGCATCCCCTCATTTAGTTCTATTGACACCCTAAACGCTGGCTTTCTGCTCCACTCTTTTGCTCCACTTTACAATTTGAGGTCAGAGCAGATGTCTCTCTCAATTTCCTGAAAATTGCCCCTGAAAAGACATTGTGGACTTCCCAATAATATCCATAGAGGAAAGGTTACCAAGCCTTGTGATGCACATGGAAATCATGGCTTCTTTGCGAAGTAGATTTGTGATGTTCACTGGCACTCAAGACTAGGTTCAATATGGCCCGGCATGTTAAAAAAAACGTAGCGACTCAGTCAAAGGCTAATATTTTCGCGACCCTGAAAGCTACGATGACGAAACTGTGGAAATAGCTAGTGGAACTTGTGAGCATTCAGAAAATGCTTGGTTGGAACCCACTTACGCCTTGGTTGGAGCAGGAGCAACATTGAAAGAAGTGGTCTCGAAAAATATTATTGCGTAATTGCGGAACAGAAAAAGCGTAGCGACTGTTTTGAGGAGTGATTTCTCCATTCGTAGTGGATCCCTCAAACTAATTTTTCTGTATGTTAAAGCACAAGGTATGAGCATTTAGTTGAGATGGTTTTGAAGCCACAGATATCAATTGAAGACTTGTTTCAAACTATAACCTAGTGAGCGCCAGAATTCCATAACACAGCGTTACAGTAAGGAAACTACGGAATTTTGAATCTTTTTAATGTGTTTTAATACACTTGAACTGTTTTAATTTGGCTCATATGTAGTATTTACTGCGTGTTATCACTGGTTATTGTCCGTTAATCCACATAATTGTTCTCTCTTATGAAAAATGGTTTTGAAGACTTTCAATTTGAAAATTGTGTTACGCGTTACACTCAAAATTTTCCTATTTTTCTATCCTTTTCCTTTCTTTTCTCAAGAAAGGAAAGTCGCTTACCCTTTTTACACCCTGTATGCTAATCAACAAGGATAACCTTAGCATTCAGCAAAAATATAGCTTCATTGAAGACGTTAAACTGAATAAATCAGGAAATGTTTCTGAGTCACCCCCAAGTGGGTACGGTGATTGTGCTACACATCTTTCTGGTCCGGCCACCATCCATCGTTTAAATGCGACAGGACTTTCCGTTAGTCCTACAGCTTCACCTGATCCCTTCACCCTTGCGTTATTTTGCTTGTGTGCCTGGTCGATTGGGATGCTTGAAAAACTGCTTGATGACTTCGAAATGACCCAGCATTCTCTGAGGCTTTGTTGAACGGGCCCTGGTAAGCACTTCATATCTCTTATGTGAATAGGTAGCCACCTCGCGTAATTAGTGTGATCAAGAGCAAAGGACCAAGGAGCAAGAGATTCCAAGGCTTCTACGTACAGAGGAGTTGTTTTAACGATGTGCTTTCACAAATGACAGTACTTTGAGTTGCATTTGCATGATCATGTCCCAAACTTGTACGTTGGGCTGGTCTTAATCATTCCATCGTGCCACTTCTGAAACTCCTCATCGTCCTGTTGACCGTTTAGTTCCCAAAAGGCAACATGCTGCAATTTATACAAAGCTGCCACGGTTACCTGGTGGGCGCGTCTGGTTTTCGTCAAATGCACTACCTTAAGGACGGTGCCTACTATTGTTAATGCGCATACGTTCTGCGCATCTCCAGATACTCGGATTTCCTATCGCCGATGCTTACTAATACAGGGATATTTTTGCGCGGTTCAAAACTATCCGGAGAAAGTAGATCTTAGTAAGTACTCTTGGTATCCAAAAAGAAAATCGGGGGTAACCATGCATTTTTGAGATATATTTAAGCTTCAATTTGAGAAAGAATGCCATACATTGCTTTGTATTTTAAAGCTTTTTACAAATATTATTCATGAATTATCTTTGAAAAATGCGTGGTTACCCCCAATTTTCTTTTTGGATTTCAATAACACTTGTTAAGATCTACATTTCCTGCATTTCCCACACCGGGGCAAAAATATCTTTAATTAGTAGGCACCGTCCTTAAGGAAGGAATCTGATGTCCCACTGGAAGCTATCCCTGCCTCAGTTAGCGCTGTAGTCCAGCCAGATAAAGCTACAAGGTCACCACACATGGTCGACAGCACCATCTCAATGTGTAGGCCCCAGCATGACAACGTGAACATTTTCTCCGTGTGTAGCAGGCCAGTTCCACTGAACAACTTTTGCGATAGCAAAAAGAGGCTGGTCACAGACAGTGACAGGAATTTGGCCCGGGTTAAGAAATTCTGTTGCCTTTTTAACCACAGACATTCCATGTTTCATCATGGTTACTGTGGCAGCCTTCTCGTAAAACAATGGCAACTAGC
>NC_090873.1:33094418-33139418 GCF_036669935.1 Montipora foliosa
AAAGCAAAAAAAAGCAAATAGACTTACGCTAGCACCAGCCCGGTGTGTCAAGTAAAACACCCGCCTGGTATGTTAGCTACGCCATGCTGATGCTGCTAATTGACCGGGTGAAATGGTTGTGCGCATGCGTGATGTGTTGGCCACAACGGGTTGGTGTTAGCATGTGTCACCTTGCTTTTTTTACCCTTTTTATCGTCCCAAATGCTCACCTTGTTTTTCATTGTTTTCCGATTGGCAAGGTGTTACCAAAAATAGCATTGCATGACTAACGTTACTTTCTAGAGGCTTCGCGAGAGTTCGTAGTTTGTTTATTTTTAGGTTTGTGCGTAAGCGTTTCTAAATCGGTTTATTTTGTAATCTTTCTATAATTAGATTGATTACCATTTTAGAAAGTTCTAGAAGCTTATTGTGAGAGTATATAAGTAGACGAGTCCAAGCGGAGTGTTTTTTAATTAGTTTTTTACAAGTGAAGAGAGTGGGCGTTAGCCGTGTTTAGTCAAGTGTGACAGAAACAGTGTTTATTCAAGTTGGCGGAGGCCGTGTAAGTTTGTCAAGTACGTGTTGTTAAGAGTTTTACTTCGTGGAAACTAGGTTCACTTTGGAATAAATCTTCTTGTTGTTGTTCCGACAACCCTGCGTTCAGTTTAGTTTGCAAACTACCTTTCCTCAAAACATTTGAACTCGTAACATTGGGGGCCTGTCCGGGAGAGGAATTCATTTGTTTGCCGACTACAGAAACCAGGAAAGGACAATTCAAGAAGGAGTTACATCTAAAGTAAGGAGAACTGTACAAGAGAGTATATTGTGTTTTTGCTGTGAAATACTGCTATGGAAATGGAAAAGCTTTTGCAGATGGGAAAAGAATTCGGATTGGAAGGAGCAAAGCTGCTCGAGTTTGTAGAGAAGCAACAAAAGTTAGAGGAAGAAAAACAAGAAAAACGTAGACAATTGGAAGAGGAAAGAGAAGACAGCCCCTTCACTACGGAGAAACCTGGCTGAAATCGTTGTTACATTAATTACTCAGTTTCGACTTAGACTGAGGAGTAGGCTGCGTTTCGTCGCATTCTGCAAATGTAGGTCCAATTTTCCGGCACTAATCATGATTATTGAGCCTCAAGGATCTAGTGATGAGTTTAGCTTCGAGTGCGACAGAGAACAAGAGATTTTGCAAAAACTGTCTTTTAAGGGAAAATAACTTTGTTTCGCAACAAAGCTGCATGCTTGATTACTGGAAGGAAAATGCTGGGCTTAAGACCTTAGAACACGAAGAAACTGATTGTATTTCGAAATGTTTTCCGTTTGCGTGTACTTAAAATTTCAGGTCCAGAAATATTTCGGTTGCAAACACACTGGACGAAATTCAGTCGGGTCTTGAAAAACCGCTTCCTCTTTAGCGGACACTGAAAATGCTTTATTTTCAAATACAATTAGCTGCCTGTAAGGTGATTAGCGTTGTTGGGTTGATGGACGTTAGAAGACTCGTCAAGGTGGTATTGGGCTCCCATGGCGGCTTGCCACGCTTTTTATAAGCTGGCCAATCTTACCATTTTTTGCTGTCTTCCTAATATATTTTATCGAAACCCAAGTCCATCAGGGCCATGATAAATACTTAATCTACGCATTTTGTGGCCAAAATACCATCTGCCGGAGGGCTAAATACCGTTGTCATCCCGTGAAATATCCTGTTGTTCAGTGGAACAAGCATGGCAAAACGACAATCGCTGTACCAGCAGCAGACCAGGCGTTCGGCCTTGACATTTATATCTTGGTTTGTGGTGATGTCCATCCATTACCTGGTCCCACTATCCAGGCGGCTGTGAAAGGAAGGAGAGTTTGCTATACCGCGGGGCAGCTAAAGCGCTTGCGGAAGTATTGTATCCGACCTATTTCCCTAACACCTATTCTATGTAAAGTCCTGGAGGACTTTGTGATCACCTGGATGGTCGAAGATTTTGGTGAGTATATTGATGCTGGCCAATTTGGTAGCCTCAAAGGATCTTCCACCACTTATTGCCTACTCGATCTAATACACAATTGGCTCTCTGAGCTAGAGAATACTGGCTGCTATCTAAGGGCTTGTTTCTGAGATTTTAGCAAGGCCTCTGACAGGATCAACTATATTATAGAGATCACCAAGCTTAAAGAGTTGGGCGTACGTCCCTCTATAATTCCATGGATATAAAGTTTTCTAACAGAGTGGAGGCAATGCATCAAGATCGGTCAGAGTACCTTTCAATGGCTCCCTGTTAACGCTGGGGTACCTCAACGGACTAAAATCGGCCCCATATTGTTCGACATCATGATAAACGATCTAAAATTGGCATCTCCGCGTTCTTCTTACTGGAAGTACATCGATAACGTGACTATCTTAGAAGTTGTGCCGGCGTGCGACGTCAATGCTTCAATCTGAGCTTGACGTACTCAAATCTTGCGCTGACAAAAAACAACATGAAACTCAGTCCTAAGAAATTTAAGGAGCTGAGGGTCCATTTTCGCCGCCATATTAAACATTTTCCACCAGCTCTAGTTGTGAATGGCAATGAACTTGAAACCACCGAAGGCCACAAAGTTCCTGGAGTCATTATTCAGAGTAACCTAAAATGTGATTCTCGTGTGAACGAAATCGTAGGCATGGCCTCAAATCAACTGCATATATTACGGGTGCTAAAGCGCAGTGGCGCACCTCCACGCGATCTCCTTTGAGATCTGGAGTACTGTTGCCCTGTGTGGCATTCCTCTCTCTCTCTGTCTAACTCTCAGAAAGAATCGAGAGAGTGCAAAAACGTGCGTTACGCATCATTCTTCCTGCCTCCCTCTACGAAGACGCTTGGATGCTGTCCGGCTGCACGCCTCTGTGCGCACGACCTATTGTGTGTGAAAACTTTTGAAATGATCAAGGAGCACGGATCACGCCTTCACCATCTTATGCCACCAACTCGGGGGCGTGCGCACTGCCGCTCCCTACGCTTTAACGATGGACCATCGCTGATGAAATGTAAAACAGAGCGCTTTAAGAAACGTTTCTTCCCCCACGTGTGCTTAAAGCTCATGGTCTCTAGCAGGATATTTTCCAAGTTATTAATTATATGTAGTAAAGTATCTATCATATCGAAATTGAAGGCTGTAAATTCAGAGTAATTTAAAAGTGCAAAATATGTAAATTCACAGTAATTTTAAAATGTAATGCCCAGTTCCCATCAAGTTGACAAGTTGTTATTTTAACAGGTTTATTGTTATGTAATGTAATGACGCAATTCGCTTCATACGCGACGTTTTATAATAAAATGCTTTAAATATTATTGTTATTATTATTATAATAATATTTTAATTCAATTTTTGGAGAATATAGGAAAGTCTTATAACGAAATTGTGGATACGAATTGACATTCGGAACGAATCATTATTGCATGCAAATAATGAAACAAAAAGAAGACTAAAAAAACCCGAGGGTTGAACATCACTCTAACCCATGAGATATCCTGCAATTAGAAAACGTATAATGGAAAACATATTTTAAGAAGTGTGGTGGAACTGTAAATGTCTATGAAACCATTTTCCAATTCTTATTTAATTCTGTTCTTCGTTGTAGAAAAATGTCAGAGACAGAAGCGATTCAATATGAAAAGAAAACTTCAGAGGATGCAAGAAAACGCCCCGAGCAACAAATCGTGTGGTCAAACGTTGCTTATATGGGGATGATGCATCTTATGGCGTTATACGCGATTTATCTACTGCCCTCGGCAAAGCCGCGGACCTGGATCTGGACCTGGCTTTGCTACTTTTTCGGAGGTCTTGGAGTCACTTGTGGATCCCACAGATTCTGGTCGCACCAGTCGTACAAAGCCATGTGGCCTTTCAGATTGTTATTAATGCTATTCAATCGCATGGCAGCACAAAATTCCATCTTTGAATGGGCGAGGGATCACTGCATTCATCACAAGTATTCTGAAACCGATGCAGACCCGCACAATGGTAAGAGAGGATTCTTCTTTTCACATGTTGGTTGGTTATTGATGAAAAAACACCCCGACGTCATAACGAAAGGAAAACAATCTGATCTGAGCGATTTGTACGAGGACAAAATCGTCATGTTCCAGAAAAGGTAATCATTGATCAGAGTTATTACGTGGTATGCCTAAGACTAGCCGCTTCCTTTTTATCGGTGAAAAAAGCAAAAAAAAGCAAATAGACTTACGCTAGCACCAGCCCGGTGTGTCAAGTAAAACACCCGCCTGGTATGTTAGCTACGCCATGCTGATGCTGCTAATTGACCGGGTGAAATGGTTGTGCGCATGCGTGATGTGTTGGCCACAACGGGTTGGTGTTAGCATGTGTCACCTTGCTTTTTTTACCCTTTTTATCGTCCCAAATGCTCACCTTGTTTTTCATTGTTTTCCGATTGGCAAGGTGTTACCAAAAATAGCATTGCGTGACTAACGTTACTTTCTAGAGGCTTCGCGAGAGTTCGTAGTTTGTTTATTTTTAGGTTTGTGCGTAAGCGTTTCTAAATCGGTTTATTTTGTAATCTTTCTATAATTAGATTGATTACCATTTTAGAAAGTTCTAGAAGCTTATTGTGAGAGTATATAAGTAGACGAGTCCAAGCGGAGTGTTTTTTAATTAGTTTTTTACAAGTGAAGAGAGTGGGCGTTAGCCGTGTTTAGTCAAGTGTGACAGAAACAGTGTTTATTCAAGTTGGCGGAGGCCGTGTAAGTTTGTCAAGTACGTGTTGTTAAGAGTTTTACTTCGTGGAAACTAGGTTCACTTTGGAATAAATCTTCTTGCTGTTGTTCCGACAACCCTGCGTTCAGTTTAGTTTGTAAACTACCTTTCCTCAAAACATTTGAACTCGTAACATTGGGGGCCTGTCCGGGAGAGGAATTCATTTGTTTGCCGACTACAGAAACCAGGAAAGGACAATTCAAGAAGGAGTTACATCTAAAGTAAGGAGAACTGTACAAGAGAGTATATTGTGTTTTTGCTGTGAAATACTGCTATGGAAATGGAAAAGCTTTTGCAGATGGGAAAAGAATTCGGATTGGAAGGAGCAAAGCTGCTCGAGTTTGTAGAGAAGCAACAAAAGTTAGAGGAAGAAAAACAAGAAAAACGTAGAGAATTGGAAGAGGAAAGAGAAGAAAAGCGTAGGCGGTTTGAAGAAGAAAAGGAAGAGAGACGTCGATTACTTAAAGAAGATAAAAGAAGAGAAGACGAAGATAGAGAAACTAGGCGACAAGAACGCAAACTGAGAAAATTGGAGATGGAAGCCGAGCTGTTGAAACAGAAAGAGGCTATTGAAGCGGCAAAAAGAGAACATGAGCTGCACGTTTGGCTGTGGAGAATGCTGACGGGCGTCCTGAAGTGAGAGAGGATAGGGCCAAGACACCCAAGCCTCCCTCATTTGTCGATGGCAAGGACGACTTGGATGCTTATTTACAAAGATTTGAAAGATTTGCAGCGACAGCTAAATGGGAGAGGACAGGATGGGCTTTGAAACTTAGTGCTCTTTTGTCTGAACGTGCACTAGGAGTTTGTTCGTGGTTATCTGAGGAAGCAGCCCAAGATTATGACCGAGTAAAGATAGCTTTGATGAAGGGATATGACCTTATGGAGGATGGTTATTGCCGTAAATTTAGAGCATCAAAGCCAGAAGTGGATGAGAGCCCAGACCAGGTTATAGTGCGACTGTAGAGATACTTGTTGCGGTGGTTGGAACTGTCGCATACTGAACGTTCTTTTGAAGGCCTGAAAGATCAAATTGTAGAAGAATAGTTTATTGACTCTTGTCCAAAAGAGTTAGCTATTCACCTTCGTGAAAGAGCCCCGGAAACGCTTGACCAGATAGCGAAAATCCCTGATCAATACTTGGAAGCTCATGGAAAGCACTTGTTTAGCGCTGCGATTAAGAAGCCGTTAGTACAGTCCAGGGCGGAAGAAACAAAGAATGCACAGAGTGATACAACAGCTCTTCAGTGTTACAAATGTAATGCCCCCGGACACAAAGCAATTAACTGCCCAACTCTAGCAAGAAAGTGTTTCCTATGTGGCAAGCAAGGTCATGAGGCGAGGAGCTGTCGATCAGGTGGACGGAAGTCAGGAGGCCAAGGTAAAGATGGTAACCCTGTGCAACGTGGTCAAGTTAGTGCTGGCTGTTTGGTTAAGTCACCAGATCTTAACGCTACCCCGGAGGAAGTCAAATCGTGTATCCAAAATGATCAGCTTCTGTTAGCCTGTGGCAAGAAAGTTCCGTTGCTAAGTAATGCCTGTGTTGAACCCTTAAGTGGAGTAAGAAGTAAGATGCCAGTTGTAAAAGGCAGAGTTGGAGAGAAGACTGTCGACGTTTTCAGAGATACCGGTTGCAGTGGAGTTGTAGTCAAGAAGGACCTTGTCGCCGAGGATCAGTTCATGGGAGATTTTAACGTCATGTTGCTTATTGACAACACAGCGAGGAAAGTGCCTATAGCAAGAATTTATGTTGATACGCCTTATCTTAAGGGTCATGTAGAAGTGCAGTGCCTTTCAGATCCTACCTACGACCTAATTATTGGTAATGTACGTGATGAAAGGGACGCACAAAATCCAGACCCCAGTTGGCAAGAGGCTTGTGCAGTGACTACCCGAAGCCAAGCTAGGAAAAAGGATGAACGCACGACTTTGAAGGTGCCTAGTACCCGTCACAACCCTATTGTGGATAGAGAGAAACTCAAGCAGATGCAGCGTGAAGATGAGAGTCTGTGTAAGTACTGGGATCGAGACGATGCGCTCGTGAAGGGTCAGGCAGAGATTTCCTTTGAAGAAAAATCTGGAGTACTGTACCGCTTATACAAGCATCCTTACGTGAACGGTGGTAAACCGCTTAAACAAGTTATGGTACCTGAGAAATTGAGACGCCCCATAATGGAAGTAGCTCACAGATCGATCATGGGCGGTCGTATGGGCATCAAGAAAACAACAGACAAGATCCAGAGTGCGTTTTATTGGCCTGGAATTCAAGGTGACGTCACCCGATAGCCAATTTCAGAAACGTGAGGAAGATGGGGATGAATTGCGACATGCAGCGCATACTGGGATCGTTTGGGTAGACAAATATTGCCATGTTGGAATTTTTGAACATGAAGCCCGTGAATTGTTGTGTGCCTCTTTGCACCAACAACTTTAGAAATTCACCTAATCTGTCTTTTTACCGCATCCCAAAGGACAGCAAATTGCAGAAGAAATATGTAGTGTTGATGAGAAATAAGAACCTAAAGTTAAAGTCGGGTAACACTCGGATTTATTCCGCGCATTTCGAAGCGGGTGAGAAGCTGAGCCGCAATCACCTACCAAGTATCTTTCCTTGGACCAAGGGACACAGCAAACAGAGAACTTTATCCAGGATAAGCCAGGAAGATTTAGTTAAGAGGGCAAAGAGTGAAGGAAAACCTGAATTGGAAGAAATTCTCTCGACCAGAGATGATACTGATAATATTGTTCCCCATCCAGAGTATTCTGTCAATCATTCTATCAATGCTTGTAGTTCGAATGAAGAGAATGTGGACCTCCTATCACACCAAGAATCTGATCATGACCAACTCAAAGCAGAAAACAAAGAATTGAGATATGATACTACTGATAACATTGTTCCCCATCCAGAGTATTCTGACAATCATTCTATCGATGCTTGTAGTTCGAATGAAGAGAATGTGAACCTCCTATCACACCAAGAATCTGATCATGAACAACTCAACGCAGAAAACAAAGAATTGAGATATAATTTAGAGGAACTGAAGTTGAAACTTAAGCAGATGGAGGACGAGCTTGAGTCTGTTAAAATTGAAAATAAGTCTCTACGACAGGACAATTACAAATTAAATCACCCTGTATTTGATATAACTAAGCACAAGGAAGATAGCAATATTGCATTTTATACGGGATTCCCAAATTGGGATACCTTTATGTTGTGCTATAACATGATAAAGGATTCCGCTTCTGGAATTATTTATGGTCAGTATAAAAAGAAAGACAGGGAGGAGAGTATCATTGGAAGACCAAAATCTCTTTCCATATTTGAAGAGTTTACCCTAGTGATAATGAGACTCCGTCTTGGACTGTTTGAAAAAGATCTTGGTCACAGATTTGGAATTTCACAGTCCACGGTGTCTACTATCTTCCATGCCTGGATACATTTTCTACACAAAGAGTTTGAAGGGTTTGTGTCTTTCCCAAAAAGAAGCTCGTTGCAGGAGAAAATGCCCAAAATGTTTAAAGAGCTCTATCCCAAAACGGTTGTTATCATTGATGCTGTGGAGTTCCGTATGCAGTCCCCTTCAGCCCTTGACCTCAATTCGGCCAGTTACTCATCATACAAAGGAACAACGACCATGAAAGGACTGGTAGGAATTAGTCCTTCGGGAGTGGTGTCATTCATGAGTGAGTTGTATACTGGTAGCATTTCCGACAAAGAGCTCACAATGGCCAGTGGACTGTACAAATTGCTTTCCCCTGGAGATGATGTAATGGCCAATAAAGGGTTCGATATACAAGATGGATGACCTGGCCAATTATGGAGTTACATATGAAGAAACATAAAAAAAACTTGTACAATGAAACCCCTACTACTCGCAGCTGAAAACGACCGTCACTTTATTCATTAATCAAATAGCTATAATTGATCGAAAGATATAGATAAACACATAAATGCAAATTGAATACATATGACAAACAAATGGTATGCAGTTAATATCACTGACAAATTGAACTTTCAGATGTCGTCACTTGACGCATTGAACAGTGATATGGACCAGCAGAGAGAAGAGGACATCCTGCATATCTCTGAAAACGAATATGACACTGCCGCCAGCATCAGTACTTTGGGAGATGTATGTACAAGAACAGATACATTATCCTTGATAGATTCGTCCACGGCCAACACTACTGAAGATGTGAACATGATACCAGTTACCAATATCGACGATCCGAAAGACATTCCGCCTACCACTTCACACAACACAACCTACAACACTTCCATACCAAACACAACATCACAACATAAAGGAAAACAACCTCTATCTTCAAAATCTGCCACAAATCACACAAACAATAAAAGAAAACAAACGCGTTCACCATCTTCCGACTCATCATCTTCGTCATCATCGCGATCATCATATGCACGTAGATTGCGCTCTCTCCACATATCATCCAAGTACAAAAAAAGCACACATCAATCAAATAACACACGTTCAAGACATCACCACAGCCGCAAGGAAACAAAATCACATTCAGCATCACTATCAAACACACACAAACCATCAAGATCTTCATCCCATACATCAAGGACGCTGGAAAACAACTCAAGATCACGTCATACATCAGAAAGGAACAGATACCACGAATACAATAGATCAAGTATTACTGAAACAGTAAGACAACGTTCGCGACAAAGATCGCCTAGCATAAGAGTGAACCATCAACAAAATCCTCGCCCACGAAGATGCTTTAACTGTGGTCAAACTGGTCACATCAAACGTGATTGCAGGCAACCGAGAAGACGAATTAGAGCCCATCAAAGCAAGAACAACAAGCCCAATACCTTTGTTTTCAAAGCGTCAATAACAAACTTACATATCCACAAGTAAAAGAGTTCAAGAAGCCTCGCAATAAATCACTTTAGATCAAAAGTGTCTATTCTTAAAGAAAAGAACTGGTCACAACCTTAACGGTTAAAACCAAATAGTTTCTCGAAAGTCTAGTTCCTTTTTTTCTTTCTGAAAACAGAAAACGTTCCAACTATATTTCTTGGTGACAACAATTTAACACAGAATCATTTATGGCTATCAACTTTTATTGCTAGGCCTCTTGACACTAAGTGCTAACGCTAACTCCTGTAACCACTTTAACACCATCATTAACTTCAATAATTCTTCAAAAAAACTTTAAAAAATATATATATATTCTAATTGTTCAAGAGACATACGACTCCCATCACCGGTGGAGAGGTAACACGCTTCGTAATCACGTAGGTTGGATATTTCCCGGGTAAAAGAAGATGGTCGAGAGATACGTGTCTTACTACATAAATGTCAAATTCCTTTTTTTCAAATTCCCTTATCACACTTCATATCATTGACTTTCTTTTCATTCCGGCAACAATGAGTCTGTGTCGTCAACAGATGATACCCCCAACGTTATCTTATGTCCTAAAATTGTTAAGCTTTTAGAACATAAGATGGCGTAAGGTAATAGTCGTTTTATGACGGGGACCGGATAACCAACCCTTTCTCCAATAAAGATTCCATGAAATCAATTGTCTTCTCTTTCTCTTTACTCAATTGCATATATTACATATATCCACACACTGTATTCCCCAATAGGCTGCGAAGCCATGAAAATAAACGCGAAGGAATGCTACCGAAAACGTTGAAGTTGCGCTCATCATCTTTTTTGTCGGAATCAACACTTGCGATAATGAATTTACTTTTATGAATGAGCGATGATAGACTTTCAAGGATAAAATAGACATTTAAAATGGTGCTTGAAAGTGCACTGTCTCTTGTCCGAGTCACTTCAATATTTAATCTCACTCAAAGGTTTGCATGACCGCAAATCCGTGCTCTTCGCTGTGAACTTTACCTTGTGGTAAACGTAGTACTCCAGCGATCCTGCATCCTCTGGAATTTTTCATATGGTTTCCTTCAACCAAATGACTAGGGTCGACGATGACCCACGCATTCTTTTGTCCCACCGCAAGCACCGTCAGCGACGACGACAAAACTTGCATCTGTAAGTATGTATATTCTGGGTGCATGTCGTTAATTGTTTCGTCAAACGAAATGTTATCAATTCGGGCACCACATTCGTTACCTGGTTCAAATATTCCTCCACCCAACTCAGTGGAACAAAGGCAGGAATTTCACCTTCGAATACCATTACAAGGTTCTCTCGAGGTGTCTACGGAAGCCGGTCAACCTCTACTAGGACATGTATAGTTACCGCTCGACCCGTTTCGACCAAATGCGATGCCAACCCCTTGAACAACTCGATCCTATGAAAGGTCTGAAATGGGGAATCCTCAAATCTTACGACGACGGCAGTCGGGTTGTCCACAGCGAGAAGAGACTCAGTGACCACCAAACGCTGCCTCTGTTGCATAGCGGAAGTACGCCAGGAAAATGTCACCGACATTGCAAATTCTATGATCAATTCACAGTACCTCTGTAAAACGGCACCCTCGTACGGAATATGTTGAATATCTAGAATAACAAACTCGCACACAGTTGCCAAGCGAAACGTTTTGTCGAGAGCGTATTTCTCAGCTTGAATGGCGAGACGCTGAAGGTTATCGAACTGTTGCAAATCATTGACAAGCCGTTTGTTATTTATTGGCGTTTCACTTCGTAAGGCCACAACGAAAGCTATGGTTTGTCTCACGATATTGTTCAAATGTTCGCGGTGACAGAATTTCGCGCGTGGATCTAAGAGACCATCGAGTTTTTCAAAATTACAACGAACAGCCTCAGTTTCTTGGAATGCTAGTACCCACGCTTTGTATTGTCGTAGCATGATGTGCGCTTCATCATCGGAAATCGCTCCTTCCATTGATCGAGTGTAATCTCTTCTAACAGAGGTGATGTCGGTGGCGTGGTGACGTCGCTAATCTGATCTTCGTCCCACGAACCAGGATGGATATCAATCTGTGAACCATACAACTGGTCATGCAATTCCGCTAAAATCCTTTCGGCTTCTTCTATGCGCTCTCCAAGAGTCAACAAGTGACTTTCGTGGTCAGGTACGTTTTCGTCGAGTTGGATCAATTTTAACTCTCTATTAGCAATCAAATTTCCCAGGTCTTGTAAGCGCTTTTCCATTTCTCTTGAATTTTGCATCGATGGTATCTGGGGTAGGCGAGACGTTTTTGACGCACCTTGGAAGTAGTCCTCTTCAAACTGTGGTGCATCATCTTGGTATTCCATGGACAAATTAGCCGTTCTTAGTTCGTTTTCGAGATGCGCCACGTGACGTTGTAGTTGTTTCATGGTCTGGCCATCGGCAACTCGAGCCTCTCGAAGTTCTTCTAATTGTCTTGTCAGTTGTTCGTTGAGAGACGCCAATCGGTCTTTTTCTTCGTGAATCTCTTGCAAGTGCCGCAACCGAGCTTCCAACTCGCTAGTGTTGCGTGTCAACTGATCGCGTTCCAAGCGGATCTCTGCGAGACGGCTAGGTGTTGCTTCATCGAGTTGTATGTTAAACGAATCCACTTGTTTTTGCCATTCGATTTGTGTATTTTCGTGCTCTTTGAGTAATTGATGATATTCTTTGGTTTTTTGATCGAGGTTCTGCTCGACTAGATGCAGTTGATTCTGACATTCTCCTACCTGATTTTGAAGAATCCGCTGATTGGCTTCATACTAGAGTTTTTCCTCTGCACAAAGAGACTCTCGATCTTTGTCCGTTCATTCTAGTTCCTTGTTACGAGTTCTTGTTTGTTTAATATCATTATTAAGACACTCTATTTCTGCACCCAAATCCAAAAATCCTTCGTAGCACTCGGCCTGATAACGTGCATACTCCTCTTCTATTTTTTGTTTTTCATCGGAGATGAGATTGCATTCAGTGGTCACTCGTGTGAGGTTTTCTTTGTATGTATTTAGTGTTATCTCGTACCCTTGGTCTTGATCGGCTTTTTGTGACTTTTCGGAGTTAACCTGAGTGACAACCGAGCTCCCCTTGCAAAATGAATTCCCAGTTTTCTGGAAATTCCTAGGAATTCTTAAAAATTCCCAATTATGCAAATAACCTCTGATCTGAAAAGCTTGGAATTACTGGGAATTTCTGGCAAAGGAAGATTCCAGTTTTGTCAGAACTTGGAATTCCTAAATTTATTATTCAAACTAAGCCTTCAGTAATTTTTTACATTAATATGCATTTCCTCCCTAAGCAGCAGTCAAATATATATATATGTTAAACAAAAAATTCCAATTACTGCAATGTACTCATATCTAACCTAGTTACAATCCTCAAAGTGTTCTTGGATTCCAGGTTCATAAAGCGTTTGTGATGCCAAATTCATAAAACATTCATCAACTGTTCCTTGGTACACAACATGTGTAACAATAATTACAGGTACTTCGCTAATCTTCATTGCTGCTTGCTCTGTCTTTGTGACTGATTGCCATTACTTGTTTTGCTATTGTCATTCTCACAAAACATTTTTTGTCAGAGTTTCAATAGTTGTGGATCATCTGCACACATTTGGCACACGGACAAGACAGAGGTGGTCACCGTTCCCATCGAGAAATAACACCTTTTCCTTGATTTCTTCAATTCGTTTTACTTGAAACTCTGATTTGAAAATATTTTTTAAAACAAGACTTGTTATTAGTAGTGAGAAGTGTACAAACTAAGATCCTTCTTATAACTTAACTTCTTAAATGTCCCAGTTACTGGACCTCCTAACAAATATTACTTATTTTTATGCAAGTGAAAAGTGCAAGTCACACTTCAGTAATAACAGCTCTGAAGTTTACTTGTTGTTCTTCTCTGAGTCAGCTATCAACAAAATTGTTTTATGTTTTGTAGGTCTGGTATAAAAATTTACTAGTAGTATAAAATGACAAGCTTTGAAGAAGTCAGTTCTGATGATGACTTCAACTGCTTTCATTATAATTTCTAATATTCAAATTTATTTATACCTTTCTTGCTTCATCCTTAATGTGTGATGACCAGCCTCACTAAAGAAGAATGGATTCTGGAGGTCCGGCTGTACTTCTCCCAAAGACTGCCAATGTGATACCAGACTGCTTATCCCACACAAAATACTCGACCTCTCCAACCTTGCCGCATGCAAACAAGACAACATAGGCATTTCTCTTTACCATTCTGGTATACTCCTTAGAGTAAAACACTTGTCCATTCTTGACAATTCGTAGCACTTTAACTTTGTTGCCTCCATTAACTTCCATGTCAATCTTCTCCGCTAACTCCTGTGGTAGCCCTACCAGTTTCTTGGCTGCTCCACCAGTGCAGCAATTCTCTGCCTCCTTTAGATTTTTAACTCTAAAACATGAACGAAAAAAATAAGTAGATTAACATATTTCATACACAGTGTATTTTTATCCTTGCCTCTAAAATCCCACACAGGGTTTAGAACACATGAAAGCTACAAATTTCGAGGCAAATAAAAGGTGTAGGATACACACTCAAGTGAAGGAAAGTTGGGCCCTAGGGATACCCACGCGGCTAAGTCATCTCATTAATCTGCTGCGTTGCCAGCGTGGTAGCCTTGATGGTGTAGTGGCTTAGCATGCCCGACTAGTAATCAGGGAGGCGTGGGTTCGAGTCCCGCTCAGGGCAAAAACCAATTTTTCGGATGGGTGTGTCAAAAGGTAAAATGCACAGTATGCATTCTTTTCTCCTGTATATAAATTCAAAATTGCACAATTATAACTTGTTTCTCCAAATGAAGTTGGAAAAGTAAGTTATTAATTTATTTCATTTAAATATATAACAATTCAATTATACAGTGGAATCCTCTTAATACAGTCACAACTGACTATTTAAACTTTTTCATGCAAGTCGTTTACGAAGTGTATAGGGCACGACCCTATTTATAATTGTGTCAGTGGGAATAATGCTTGTGCATTAACATCAATTCCGGTCAGGAATTCGACCTGTCATGCGATTAAGTAAGACCTTTCACCAAAACCTTTTTCCACATCACGTTCATCCATGAACAATTTCCACCAGCGATTTAAAGAACATACCATATGAACTATCTGACGACACGGGAAACATGGATCTTGCAGCGAAAGAGAACTGGCACGATAGTTCGTCAGAAGATGAATTGCAACCGCTGGACGAGGCTTTGGATGCCCTCAAACACCTAAAGGAAGGCGTTCGCGATCTAGAGGGTGCAATGACCTTGTATGCAGAGCACGAGCCAACAGATCCACACGATACGAAAAGGCATCCTTTTAGGGCACAGTTCTTTAACACTTACCAAGGTAGGAATTTATAACTTATATTTTTGCCAATTGAGTGGCCCCATACAGGCAGAACTACTGTTAAATGAATAGTAGTACTGTTGCAACAGTGGTATTCAGTTTTCCCAATTACCTTTATTTCAGTGCTGAAGGTCACACTTCAAGCTCTTGAGGAGATGCTCTTGGTCAACAAAGTTCTCGACCACCGCTTCTTTAAGTCGGATTGAGAAAGCCGCCATTACCAGCACATACCATATTTACTCGATTTACTGCAGATGGAAGGAAAAGTACCAATAAACGCGGCCTTCAAATAAACGCCGCACCCAATCAGAAGAATACAAATTACAACTCGGTGATCTAAACTATTCTTGGAAATGTATTTTATTGTATGAAGCTGTTTTTTAAGTTCGAAGTGGCCATACTTTGAAGCTCTTTCTTCAGAATTTTCCCAATGTGCAGTTGCATTGTTAAGGCCAAGAATTTTACCGGCATAACGAAGCCAAGCTTCCTCTGGAACTTTGAAGATGTTGCTGTTTTCCATAATATAAGGAACCACCTTAATTGTTGTAAATGATTTAAATAAACGTCGTCCTTGAACAAACGCCGCGGCGTTTAATTGAGTAAATACAGTATTGCAACTTTCCACACGTGCCTTTTGCATAAACATCATATATTTTATTGAAAAATCTTACTTTAGATTTTCACCCCCCCCCCCCACCCATCACGTACACAAGAAGCGGAAAGGATTAAACCTTTTTCCGAAAGTGCATGGTAAATAATTAGCGGCAGAAGTGTTTATTGTTTGAAATGCTTATCGAAGCTATCCATAAATAAAACGTGTGTCAAGTAACAATCAGATCACGCTCATATGAAAAGATGATTGCCTCCAATTACACTTTTAAGTATGTGGTGATGTTTGTAGTGTTCTTGGTAGCAGCTGAAATGCTGGAAATGGGTGGTAAAATTGACACTACACTGAATATGGGACCATTTAAAAACTTGTACGTCAAGCTTGGACACTCGTATGTAACTTGAAAAGATTAGAATAAAAACTTAACCAAAATCATTGTCATTTACGGGAGGGACACTAAAACAGCGGATATAGGGGTGGGAATTTTTGGCGTGGATGCCGAATCCGGAGTTGTTGGATCACATTTTACTGCTCTGACTTGACACGTCAGTAATGGTCGGCAAGGCACGTATTTTAAGGTGTAAAAGTACAGAAACATAACACCCGAAATGCATTTTATCTTCAACTCGCTGGGTCGAAAAAAGGATTAATATGTCTTGTCGTCAGCAAACAAAACTCCCGTCAAAGGCTCTACCTCAGTGGAAAGATGGAAGAGTAAGCCGCCTCGCTGTTTCGAAGATAAAAGTGAGCGAAGTGAAATTGCAGTTGGCAAAGAGGTCCAGGCGTGGTGGAACGATGAAAACGATCTACACAGCTGCCAGATTTTGTACTTACATGGTAAGCTCATTTCATTCTTTCTCGGTCACCTTTTTCTCAATACATGTGCCATGTGTACAATGTAGTATTCTGAGTTTTTGATTACAGAGTTTTATTTTTTTCCAATACATTTATATGCATTTGTCCAAAAGGTAGATTTTCATCCGTCCTTATTCTTTGCTCTCAACAGATGATGCAATGGTTCTTCTCGAAAAGGAAAGAGAGTTTTTGAAAGATCCCAAGTCCTTTAAAATGGTTGCAAGTATCCAAAGGGACGAGGATACGTCACAGCATATTCCAAAACCTCCGGTAAAGGTAATTGCTCGTTTTTCTCACTAACAGTAGTGTACAGATTATTAGGGAGTTTAAGAAAGCACGACGGCTACGGTGACGAAAACGTCACTTCAAAATATAACTTTGAGATATTCTAAGCATTTCGGGATTATTCAATCTTGTTTCTATTAAGTGGCCTGTCACTGGATTAGTACGGACGGATTTGAAGTAAAGAGCGAGACTGAAAGACTCACTGTAGCTAGTTTGTCCACGTTGTCGTCAAAACCTTAAATTTGGTAACTTCACGTAGTAATTTTGACGAGTACAGAGGAGAAATGTTGAAAAAAGCGTGCCGCGCTTGCAGCACGATCATTTTGGTTCTTTTAACCAATAATATTACTGCTTTTTGGCGTTGTTGTTGCCGTAGCCGTCGTCGTTTCTTAAACTCCCTATTCTTGTTAACTCCGGCTAACTTCCGTAAAGGTCCTATTTATTGGCGGCAGAAATAAAACATCACCCTGTAAAAAGATTTCATGTATTTCGCTTTTTATTTTTCGTTATGTTAGGGGGCTACATTACGGACGAGTACCTAAAAACGCTAATTACGAGAGCGCATTGTAAGGGTTCAGGTTTCCCACGAGCGATACGACTGTGTGTACGCGTGTCATGATCATTCACTTAGGGCATGTTCGATTGACCCTATTCCGGAATAAGAATACGTGATGTGATGATTAAAACGGTATTGGGACCCCAGATCTCCAAAGAATAAATTTCGTTTGTGGCTAGGCTTGCGGGAAGTAAAATTGCCATCATCAGCTGTCAACTTGAGGGGGATAAGTTTGTTTTTCATTAGGTTTTAATATCATAACGTGTTCTTACTTCGCAGCATCAAGCATGGAACATTGACGATCAGAATAACAAAAAAAGAGTCACGGCCATGTTTGAAGACTCGGGCTCGGAACAGGAGAGTGAGAAAGAAATTAAAACTACGGTGGACAGAATCGTTGAAGCAAGCGAAAAGGCTGATGAAACAAACAGTGAAAGCGTGATGGTTGATGTTTCAAATAGTCATGTTATGACACTGTTACATCAGAGCCTCGCCGTGACAAATGAGATCCTCATCAAAATTAATTCGATTGAAAGATCCCAACGCGAAATGATGCGAAGCATCGAAGATCTATTCTCAATCGTAAACCCGGTTCTTAATTTGACCCCCCATGATGTCTCCAAAAAAACATGAAGCGTCATTGACCATGTATACCCCGGGCATACCTGAACAACCCCAGCTGGAGATATCTCTGGAATGTAGCCAGAACGTTTCCCACCAAAATGTGAGCCCCGTTTTTTCCTTTGATCTCCCTGAACAACCCCACCAAGGAAATCAAACTGTAACCATAAACACGAACGATTTAAGGGATTGCGTGGCATCTGCAGCTCACTCTGAAATGGGTGAATTTTCAAAAGTAATTGACATCGATATGGATACGTTAGTCAAGTTAAAAGATAAAGCTTTCTCAGAGACGAATTTTGCTGTTCAGCTATTCAAAAAGCTTTTTAAGGACGAAGAGATAAAAAACAAAAATGTTAGCGGGGCAAAGGGAAAGGAACCTTTAGACCCCGTTAGAATAGAAAAAAAAAACAGTATTTTTTTGAAATTTACCCATGTCTGGAGGAAGAAGATAAAAAGAAGAAATGGTCAGAGGCTTGCGAAGGTGTCAACAATTATATAAGGGGGCAGAAACGAACAAAGGCAAAGCAGACAAAGTAGATCACTTAACCGAAGAGACAAAAAAGGGCGCTGCATTTTATTGTATTTTACCAAGTTATTTTAATGTGTATTATATTGTTTGATATTTGCTAGTTGGATAGTGTTAGTAAGTTACGAGTAAAAGATATCACACAAGTTAAGGACAGAAATCATTTGACAAGTGAAAGTGTTAATGGGTCTTTAATGATAGGTTCATTCCCCATAAACGTGAACACAAACATATCATTAAAATATCTGAAAGATGACAAAAATTAGTGCCTGGATCATATCACCACTCGTTACTACCGGTAGTGGGTTGAGAAACCAAACAGAATTGCATATTTATCGATTTATGTGCACACCTAACAGGGGCACCCAACGTCAATTTTCGGAAAATATGTGTTCGGAAGACGATTTGAGATCTAGAATTTTTGGAGCATTTTTTGTAAAATATCTTGCTTGCCTGCCTGTCCTAGGATTTTCGAACATCTGAAAAATGGTATAATTGCCCATTTTAAACAGATTTTTACCCTAAAAAGGTCACCTAAATTTTTCGGGAGCCTTTTTTCTGGCGGAAATTTTCGAAAAGGTAAGTTTTGATCCCTATAATTTTCGGATCACTAGTCTTTCAGCTAGGAAATCCGAACAGATAGAAAATTTTTAGGGGATAAAAATATGCCTATAGCTACTGCTTAAATACTAAAATACGTTTGACAATGCTATGTTTAAGTGGTTTTGAACTATATTCCAGTTGGGTGCCCCTGACCTAAGAAAAGTGTCAAACAGTTTCTGGGTCAGACATATGTCATAAAGCAGAGGGCTCTACCTGTTTGGGGATGTCAAGACCCCTACTTCGGCGATGGCTTGTGCTTGGCGTTCTTTTTTTTTTTGCCGCTTAGTAGGGAGCGTGATCGTGGGTTGGTATCTATTTTGCGTAAACACGGTGATAAACAACAGCATAATCGTTTTCCGTAATCAATGATGTCATGGCAACACCGCGAAATGAACAATGGTTCGCTCAGAGCTGTTGAAATGATCCCTGTGACAGATATCCGGAGTTTTCAAGTTTATGCTTCACCTACTAAGATGTCATTACCTTTGCATATACTTCAAACCACTGAATTTTTCACCCCACACTTTCAGTCTCACCTTCGCCGTTTATTAACAGCTTGCTTCGGAAGGTTCAGAAACTAGAAAAAGAGGTGAGACATCAGCTATTTAGAAGCATTTTAAATAATCAGACATTTGCATGCGTTCAGCCTGGCCTGGGGGCAAAATCATTACATTTCAATGAACTTAAACAACAAATAATAACCTTAAGTGCACTGCAAATACGGCTGCCAGCCACAAGTCTACTTCTACCCAATATGTTTTTTCTATTCAGGCCGATTTTTCCGCAGTAAATATTGTAGCTCACGACTTTTAAGGACAAGCAATTATCTTTAATAAACGATTGTCACGAAACAAAGGCAGGACATATTTAAGGAAAATGTCCCACATAATTTTCCCTACAGGTCCTCAAATGCGATATACAGTAAAAGCTAATTTATAAATTTGCACGCTAGATTTACATGCATGTCAGAAAAATACGATAAACAATACCGATTTGCCCGACAGCTATCCTTCAATTGACACACGATGCACGATGCATTATACACGATACCTCTTTCTCGACGCATGATGCACACCATCCGCTATACACGATACTTCTTTAGCGACGCATGATGTACGATCCACTTTGCACGATATACGCAAAAGATGCACGATGTACGAGAGTGTGAACACGATGTTACGCTTTTGTTAACCAACAACGTGCACGTAGCCTGTTATGATGAACATCTTACAGAGTAAATGTACGGGCTTTGTCAAGCTCGATGTTTTTCAAATTACACAACTACGCCAATATGTGATTGTTCAACAGCACATTACTACGCTATTACGATGGACATTTTAAGCCGGAAAAGCAAAAGGACAGACATGTACCCCTGTTCGTACATTTGGTACATTTCATGGATCGAAGAGACGTTTAAAAACTCACGACACTGAAGACTCCGTAAAGCAAAGGAAGGAAAATCCCATTGCTGCCCTTTCCGTTGTCTCCCTACCCTCCCTAACCAAGTGGCTGATAAAAAAAGGTTGCAAGTGAAAAGAAACAAAAAAGGGTATGACGCTGTTGCGAAGTGAAGAAAAGAAAAAAACGGTATTACGCTGTTACGGAGTAATAAGCAAAAAACGAAAAAACAGCAAGTCTAACACAGGCAACATATGAATTTTTGGAATTGTTGTTAACCATGTATTAATTATTGATCTCAAATCAAAACCCTTAAAATTTTCATTTGAGTGTTCACTGGGTATCAGGGTTCATGCATGTAACTTAAATATGCCTAAGTTATTGGCTGTTGCCCTCATGAATAATTAATTGTCAACTACTGGCTCAAACTGAGAACGGAAGCTTCCAACTGGTCCACATGGTACAACACGGAGGAAAACAAACAACTCTACCTTGCCCAGTTCCAAGTAAAAGAAGATATTGCATTAGAGTATGAGAAGATTGCTGTGAACCCTGGACAGCATTCCCTGGCTAAACTGATGTTAAATTTGACACAGTGGAAACTTGGACAGCAAGTCAACAAACTGCAAGTGAAAGAATTAATAGAGCCTCAAGCCTTCTGCCAGTTCATAGATTCTGATTGGCATGATGCCCGATACGTCAGCTGTATCTATGAACAATGCATGGAAGTCCATCGTGAGGAAGAAAAATGTCTCTCCCAATCTGAACATCTTTGTGCCTTTTTTACTGCCTTGCTCTGCACACTTGCGGCTTTATGAAGCCCTGGAACCATTGAACAAACGGTCTCGTCTTTTGACACAGACAGTGTGATCATCGTCCATTCCCTCAAAGAAGTAGAACCTGTGCTGGGCGATTATTTGGGGGATGAATTAACCAATGGGGGATTTCATCACCGAGTCTTGCTCGGGAAGACACAAGACTTACAGCTATTGTGTGAGAAAGGGAAGATTTTCAATGACCGTAGAGAGGATGAAGCAACTCAATTACCAAGTGTTGCGTGAAAACACTTTAAATGAATTGCAATTCACCATGCAAAATCTGTGGCACACAGACACACAAAATCGTCCGCGCTCCTAAAGAAGATCAAGTGTGGACCAAAGAAGCCCACAAAGATTACAAGCTGGTATTTTATAAGCCTGTTAGGCTTGGCTTGGTGATCACCTATCAGCACGGATATCAAGCCCTTGACTGTGAAGAAGAAGAATTGTCACTTTGGCCAAAATAATGAATGAAGACGATGAATGAAAAATGCCCTACAATTTTTAGTCTCATTAGTATTATCGTTATCATTGAATTCAAAAGCAACATTTTCAAACGTACAAAGGCATCATCTCTGCTTGTACATTCGCTAACAGCTTTTTAAAATTATCATTGAATTTAAGAAACAAACGTTTTCATTCTTCAATTCTTAAATCGAACAATGGTTTTGTTGAGGCTTTACTAATGCAAAAACATTTTTCCTGACTTCCTTTGCAGAGTTTCGCGCCAGCCAACATGATAACAGGACTCTTCTTCAGTAAACCCGCTGAAGGGGAATCATATTCTCGGCCAAACGAGTCGGCCATGTTTTGTGTTTCTTAAGACTCTGCGAACTATCTTAAGGACTTGCTTGTCATTTCTCACCTTACGGAGTTCTTGTAAGTGTCTTCATTTTACTAGTTAAGTCCACTTGTATTGTATTGTCATTTTTGCGTTCCTATTCGATTGTAGAATGGTTCCTTCATCGTTGGCATTAAAGTTAATTTTGTTCATCGAGAAGGCTGTTTCTTCATGAAGGAACCATTGTAGTCATCACTTGTACAATCCCCACGTGCGATTTCAAGACCGATGACGTCTCCGAGGCCCTCGCCATTGCTCTCCTGGCAAACCACGGCTTGGCCCATCAGTGCACATTGCTTAACACAACTGGTCCTTCGCTTCCACCCGTTCCTCGTGGTCCAAAACTCGAACGGCCCAAAGTAAACATTGGCGTCTCGACAGTGGAATGGAACGTGTTCACACGCCGCTGGGAAGTTTTCCGTACTGGTTCAGGCATCGATGATCAATCTGCACCCTCCCAGTTGTTTCAATGCCCAGAAAATGAGCTTGGTGACAGTCTCCTAAAAGCCAACCCACATGCCACTTCCAACACTCTACCAGACCTGCTTGCTGCCATGCGTTCCCTCGGAGTAATACCAGTTGCAACTGGTGTCCTACGCACCGAGCTACTGCAACTACGTCAGGAAAGGGACGAACCGTTCCGCGCATTTACAGCAAGGATTCGTGGGAAAGCCGAAACCTGTGCCTTTAGTACACAGTGTGAATGTGGGAAAAAGGTCGACTACACAGACCATGTCATACGAGATGTCCTCCTTGATGGGATATCCGACCCAGACATCTGCCGTGAAGTTCTTGGGACCAAGAATGTTCTTCAGACCCCCGTTAATGACGCCATTGCCCTGGTGGAAAACAAGGAGATGGCACGGAACGCCCTCCCGTCATCAACCCTGTCTGCTGTCTCGTCATTCAAGCACTAACAGGAACCACTGAAAGAGCCCCCTTCGGAAACCCCGTCTCGAGCAGATCAGGCCAAACAAGTGGCATGCCCAGATTGCAAAAACCTCTTCAAGATTTTTACGGAGGGGACCCGGGGCTGGAACACCAAACCCCATACAGTGTGCCTCAATTGCTATAGGGTTCGCCGCCGCAGGAAGCCCCTACAGCTTACGCCCCCAGCCCACCAGTCAGGCCGTTGAATCAGACCCGATATCCCAAGTTGCCTCATTTACTTCTAGCACTGCCCGCCGGCGACGTCGCCGCAAACATGTTCCAGCCAGACATGGCATCGTCGGTAGATGCGCACCAGTAACACTTGACCACCACATCTTTACTAAGGGCGAGTGGACACGGGCACACCTCAGAGACCACCCCAGAGTCCCAATCACTATCTCCATTGACACCTCAGCCCAGGCCAGATATCGTACGCCCAACCGCACCTCAAACACTCATGCAGAGATCTCAGCCATCGCCGACACTGGCGCACAATCTGACTTGTGGTCGATGAAAGACTTCTTAGCGTGCGGGTTCTCGCGCGACGACCTACTACCCGTTCGTCTTGGCTTGTCAGCCGCCAACCGCTCTCCCATTTCTATCGAGGGCGCATTCTTCGCCAAGCTCACCACGAAGCTCCACAATGGTGAGGTGACCTCGTGCCGCTCCATGGTTTACGTCAGATGCTCCGTCCAAGCCATGTACTTATCATACAACTCGTTGCTCAACCTTGGCATCCTCTCCAAGGACTTCGCATCACTCACAACGGCGAACATGCCTAAGGAGGGGTGCCACACCAGACACTCTGACGCCGTGGATACCAACCGTATGCCACCTCTCATTAATGCTGTGCGGTCTATTAATGGTGGCTGCACCGCCACAAGTGACCCACATGAGACCACGTGCTCATGCCCTCAACGTGACGCTACACCACCACGTCCCTCCGAGTTGCCGTTCCCCTGCACTCCAGAAAACAACAGACGAATGAAAGCGTGGTTACTTGACAGATACGCCTCCTCAACATTTAACACGTGCCCGCACCGGGCATTACCGAGCATGGAGGGGCCACCGATTGAGATTCACGTTGAACCTACTGCCACCCCAAAAGCAAGCCACACCCCGGCCCCAGTGCTCCTACACTGGCAGCAACGAGTGTACGAAGACCTCCTACACGACGAGGCTCTTGGTGTCATAGAATGCGTGCAATATGGCGAACCCGTGACGTGGTGCCACCGCATGGTTATCACACGAAAGCATGATGGCTCCCCCTGTGAGACATTCGCTACGGAGACACCCTTCCACCTGGCACGTCGTATCCCCAAAGACACATGGAAAACAGTCACGGATGCCTGGAACGGCTACCACAGTGTACCTCTGCGCCAGACCGATCGCCACTTGACCACCTTAGCACAGATCAAAGCATGTATTGAATTCCATCGGAATCTCACATAAAAAGCCAGTCCTCCATTTTTCCTTACAAATGATGGTCGGGTTTATTTTTCTGTTTTTCTTGATTGATTCCTTTATTTTTTATGACAGGGTCACCACTGAGGACGACAAGGACAGGGTTAAATCAATCCTCTTCAACACAGCCCAAGAACGTCTAGTGGAAATACAGAGGAATCGAATTAAAGCAGAAGCACGGAGAAAGGAAGTGAGAAAAGGATTGACAGCTGTTGATAAAATAGTAAAAGAAGTCATCACAACATGTAATATCAACCCATTTCCAGAGGTAGATAACTTTGCAGCCTCTTTAAGGCATGAAGTTGACAATACTATTGACTCTTCCCAATGTTTATCTAAGTAACAAAGTGTATCAAGTAGATTTATTTATTGCCAACGAGCAAGCCGAGCGAACCCGCAAAGCTTGCGGGGATAATGCCACACAAAGTTATTGAAAATTCTCAATCGTGTTGTGAAAAGTGTAAGGTAAGTGTATGTAGTGTAAGGTAGAGATTTTAGTAGGGACCAATGAAAGTGCGTGTTTGATGTGTGATGTCATTAGACAAAGTTGAATGATGCACGCGACAATTGATGATCTTGTGTTTGGAGGTGAGAGAAAACACATTTTTTCACATTTCCCTGACCATTGTGTTATGTACACTTGCTTTGAGTCTTCTTTAATATTTGTTTTTGAACCCATTGAGTGAACGATCTCAAAACTAAATCGGCATATGTGTTTTTATCGGCCGCTGCTGTCAAATTCGGATTTCAGCCGTGAGTACAGAAGTTTGTTTTTCATTTTGTAACCCTTGAGTTGTGAACAATGTAATTTTCAAAAGCAATATGTTGTCTACAAAGTACACAATTCAATGATCAATTTGACTCATAATTCATGGCTGTATCTTGCAAAATAAAAATTCTACAAGTGAAACAACTTTCATGTGTGAGAGAGTTTGATTCCCCATTACATGTTTCACACTGAAAAGTCTGAAAATGCTCTGCCGATCTTGTACATGACACAGCTTTCATTCAACTTTATTATTGTATATTCCTGTTAAAATTACGGCCGTTCAAAAATTACAGCAGTACTTTCCATATTACTGCAAAACACGTTGACATCTACATTGTTGTTGGACATACAAAGTGTGCAATTTCTTATGTTGTACTATTGTTAACTAGAAAAGTTGAGTTTGAGATCTGATGCAAATCTGCAAACTATGTATTGAATTGACTCTTTCGTTGGCACTCAGCGATAGCTATTACTAGTTAGTAAGACGAACTGCAAGTGAATCTTTAAAGTATAGTAAGATGACCACTTTCCTCGAGTTGTAGTTTATGCATCTGCGATGATGGTTATTTGATTTCAAGTGCAAAAATATTACTTTGTTGCCTAAGGATGAAGACGGATTGTATCGCGCCATTTTAAAAGCGGTATTACCATGCCCAGACAAGTTCAGGTTACCGTAGTTATTCGGTTATAAGGCACACTCGGTTATAAGACGCACCCCAAACTTAGCAATTTAATCAAGCTAAGTTCTCAAACTGAAAATTACACGAAAATACTCGTTTATAAGATGCACCAAAAAATTGAGAGTTATCAACAGGATGTGATGAATTTGAGAACAATTATCGTTACACAATTGGCATGCGAACTCGTTTTGTTAACATAAACAAAGTGGAAAAGTCACGCATTTAATGATATTCATAAAAAAAGCTAAAAGTCCACACCTGAAATGATAAACATACAACGCATACACGTTTATTTGAACCTTCCGACTTAATAAATAGTCAGAGTTCAGACTTCAGACTTCAGACTTCAAGCAAAAGCCGAAAAACTCCCACAAAAGTCATATTCAGAGGTATTTGACAGCTGAATATCAACATGCCACCAAGAATGCAAATTTCAAAGCACAAGAAAGGCTGGATGAACGAAGAAGGTATGTTTTATCTCCACACTGTTCGTTCAGAGCAGAAACTTTTCATATGAGCGACAAACACGATTCCCGGAATTTGAAACAAGGTTTGAATGATTGTATTGTTGTCTTGGGTATCACATTACTGAGCACGTGCTTTTAAGCACGTCTGCAAATTTCCGTTTGTTTGCTTTTCTCTTGAAGTCGTTTAGCGTTCTTAAGGTCTCTAAAAACACTATTCTTTTTTAATAGACAACTAGTGCCCTTTTCTTGTGTTGTTTAAACTGCAAGTTCTTCTCAAATTGTGATCTTAAGATTTTGTTGCACGATTTTACTTGGCTATAAGAAGCACCCCAATTTTACCACTAACTTGTCACCCAAAGACAGATTTTTCTTCAAAAAACCGTGCGCCTTATAACCGAATAACTACAAGACAAACCAGTGTTGCCCTGTTTTCCAACTACGTTTAATGAAAACTGACGTCAGTGGTTTCTCATTGGTCTGTGATGACATCACCTCTACCTCATTGGCTCCCCGTCTTTCCCAATGTTCTTTTTGCTATATATTTGTGCTACCACAGGGGTGGTTGGGCGGATACACAACAGAGGCATACAACACACATCTCTCTTACATTCTCAATAAAGAAACCTTTGGGTACCTACGTGACTGACAACCAATCTTCCTTCTAACAGCAGTGCACCAGCTGACACAGACAGACCCTGTTGTGAATAATGACGAGCAAGCACTGGCGACCTACTGACACGAGCAAAAGTCCTAATGACCCTGCCCAGTTGATTCTCCACATCTGTTCAACGATCCAGATGTCTATCACACACAGACATGGCAAACCCCAGTACCTCGTCAAATCAGCAAATTACCCAGATTTAGAAAGAACTTGGGAGCCTGAAAAAATTATCCTCTACCACCGTTTTCTGCATGCCTTTCATAAGAAGTCTAAGTAGACCTCACTAACACTAACCAACTTATTATTTCTCTTGCTGACCTTAGATACCTTAGCTGACTTTTATGATTTTGACGAAAATTGTAGGCATGTTTCTTACCAACTTGAGTCTCTAATGCTTTCTCAGAATCCATAAGCAATAGTCTTATACCAAGACACCAAACTGCTTAACTTCTTTGTTGATTTTCACGTTCCCAATATAGGCCATGATTTCACAATTACCGTTAATAACACCTGGGATGACGATCAATCACATTTTCTCAGCGCGTTGTTAGGAAAAATGCGCCACATACAAAAATCTATTCAGTCTTCACGCATTTACACTTACCTTAATCGAGTGTGAGTCGTACATCTATGTTATTACCACTGGCTTAACTGTAACTATGAATTGTCCCTACTTCTAACGCAGATCCCTATGTGAATGTGAACATGGAAAAGTACTAACCGAACCAAGCAGAGGCAGTTACAAGGGTCTGAGCGCTTGTTCAGCTGGAGCTTTTGGAATACCAAGATTCTACAACACGATGTTTGGTGGCTCGTGTGATACCGGTAAGAATATTGCCGGGATAACCCACATGTTCACAGAAGTCTTAGGTGCCGAGAGCACTGTGAGACAAATGATTAGAACTGTAAACGGCAAAACCGCCTACCTTGCCAATATTACACAGAACCTGATCACTAATGTGAATCCTTTACAATCTTCCCTACCCCGTTTCTAACCGAACTGTTCCCTTGGTACTCAACACATTTTGTTTTGAATGGCTTGAGTACCCCTCACCACTCCGGGTCCAACCTTGGTGATTAAGTTATTAAAGCATTCCCATAGCTGACAATGCTCCTTTTCCTTGTTATGTTCTTCCAGCACCACCACCTGGTTGGAGTGTTTTTCGGAGACAGTATTTTGGAAACCCAGTCTCCCCACAACAAAAATAATGCTACTAGAAAAAAATGCAAAAAAAAAAACCAACCAAAACAAAGGAAATACCCATTTCCTAGATAGGCTAATTGGTGTTTGCATTTCGTGCTTGGTTCCTCTGCTATCTAACATAATTCGTAGTTGTAGTCATTTTCTTTATGCTACGAGCTTGGGACAGCTCCTTCTAAGGAGGGAGAATGTGTTACATAATAAAATTGTCAGCACTGACTTATATTTCACGTTATTTCAGCTAGAAATCGTAAGAGAGCTTTACTTGGTGTTGGGATTAATTATGAATGTACTTGAAAGACATTGAAAAGAAAAGACAAGTTGACCTTCTGTTGTGTTATACAATAAAACATCAATAGGCATAGTTTTTTTAGTACGTGGGTTATGAGCACAGTCAATGTGTATCTTCTCCTGTTTCATGGAATTCAGAGTGAGACAGGTGTATTACACACGGAGGCAACTGGCCTTTTCAAAGGGAATGTTTAAATTAGTTTTCGTATTTGAAAAGTGAGTGTTTACTCGTGGATTCTATTATACCATCATTGTAGTGGATCCTTTTTCAGTTATTTTCTGGAAATAGTATCTGCTTCTGTCATAGTTCGTTTATGGTCCTTTTCCCCATGACTTCCTTGAGTTTTTAATCTGAGTTCACGATAACAGCAGTCTCTTTTAAGTTTTCAGTAAGTGTTTGTTAATCTAGATTTTAATATTTTTAAGTAATTAAAAATAGCACCTGTAATTGTAATTATTGTTCTGTTCCCCCTGCAACATGTATGCCAGGTAAATTTATGGAAAAGGCAGCATTTATGCCCATCCTTCCTTTCTTTTGTCTATTGTTTAACTTCTGTTATGGAAGAACCTTTGACATCATTTCCTCTGTGAATCCACTATTAGTACGGTTTTTATTCTATAAATTTGTTCCTTACAATTATCATATAAAGCATACCCCACTTAATAGGTGTCACTGAGAGATAACTGACAGGTCAGATTCTGGTCACTATTAAAGAAGAACCCTTAGATTATGCTGAAATTGCAGTCAGGAATTTGCATAATGACTATAAGAAATGCCGGACACTGACTTATTTGAACGTCAAATGACGCTCTCAAAAAACTTGGTAAAGACATTTTGACCGAAGACCTTCGGTCATCCTTCGTTTGAATTTGACAAAAAAGCGACAGCTTCTTTCAATGGTTCATATTTGCATATGTGCGTGACTACCAGTACACGTGATCTCTGCGCAAGGCGAGGAACATTATGCAAGTGAAACATAAATGTCAGGAATTTCTATATGTTTATTCCCTGCATTCTGGTCTCTCTTTGAATGCCAAGCCTCCAGGAAGTCTCTTGTGATAGTCAACTGCCTTGCCATCTAAAGTGGCGTAGTCAAAGTCCATATTATGGCCAAATTGGTTTGTGTGTTGCGCAATTTTAGAATTGCCGTCGCAAACACGGACAGCTCTTCTGTGTTCACTAAGCCTTGTGGCAAGAGCTCTATTCGTTTGGCCATAATGTGCGAAATCGCAATCAAGGCAGTTTACTTTTTAAACAATACATTGAGACTGAAACAGGGTTGGTTTGTCCTTTGGCCTTGAAAAGATTGTACCTAAGGTGCTGAGTGGTTTAAAACCAACATTGACTCTGTTGTTGCCTAGCACTCTCGACATTCTTTCTGTTACGCCTTTCACATAGGGTAGGACAACAAATGGTGTTGTCACTTCATTTGCAGTGTTGTTAGTGTTAGAGTCACGATGCTGGCTTTGCGTGTGGAGTCACATTTCTTGATAAATTGCAAGGGAGAGTTGTTGTTCATCAAGACTTTGATTACATGTTGCTTTTCTTTGTGTTTCCCTCTATTTGTTGACGGGATCTTCTCCGCTCTATCAAGGAGTGTATTAACTACTGATCTTTTGTGTTGAGCTGGCTGATAAGAGTAGAAATCAAGATATTTATCAGTGTGTGTTGGCTTCCGGTACACGTTGACCTGTATGCGACCGTTTGCTTTAACTGCTGTAGTGTCTAAAAAGGAGAGATCGTTGTCGCTTTCAGCCTCACTAATAAATTGTATGTGTGGGTTAATACAGTTGAGGTGAGCATGGAACTTCTGCAAATACTCCTTTGACAGACCAACCGTGGCTGTCATCGACGTACCTACACCAACATCTTGGGGGGTGGGCGGCCATGGAAATTGCTCTTTCCTCTGCAAACTCCATCACCAGGTTGGCTATGCCTGCATTCACAGGCGAGCCCATGGCGCATCCAAATGTTTGATGATAGTGCTCCTTTTCATAAGTAAAATAGCTATTCCGCAGAACGAACTCTAACAATCGCATTATGTTACCCTTGGAAATGTTGGTGCGTGCTATTAGGTTATTATTGCAGTCTAATTTTTCACCAAAAAGTTTTCAGCTACATTTTAAAAGAATATTTCCTCCAATAAAAAAAAGAGTTGACTATTTTTGCTCTTTAACTAGAAATTCACCAAAGATGGACTGCAGATCTCTTTGGGTTCCTTTGGACTATCATATCATATTTTCATATTTTCTTGGCTTTAACAAGAAAGACGTTATCTCCCATGGGATGCAACCCCAACACAAGATTTAAAACACCTAAACTTTGATGCTTTTACGTTTTGAGCTATGCTACATGACATGGAAGAGCATAAAATTGCATCAGGAATCCCTGATCAAAGGTTAACCAAAAGAGCACTACAATTGGAGCCTTTTCACTGATGGATTCCATTTTAATGACTGCTTCCACTGCTACCAGTTTGGATGGACAATGTTCCTGAAATCTCAGATTGCAAGACATTCAAAACGCTGTTCAGTTTTGTGATACCTCAGTGTAAAAGGAGACGATATGTAAACATTTCACAAAACATCAACTGTCCCATTTTAACTTTGTAAGTAAAGAAGATTCAGGTATGTTTTAATTTGCAGGTCCTCTTTACCATGTTAATGATTATTGTAACAAAAAACAAACTAAATACTTGTCTGTGGCTTTTAAAAGATGACCACACAAATGAAACATGCATTAAAAACAAAACCAGAACATTACACCAATAGAGACTGGCATGACATTTTGCCCAAGTGCTAGCCCCTACCCACAGCTCATGCATAATAGACTAATGCCCCCGTTCATACCACACCTTAAACATGTTTTCAAGATGTTTAGTTAAACATGGTCTCAAAGTGTTTTCTTTTTAAATAATGTACACTGATTTTTGTTGCCTAAAAGCTTAGCACAGATCAAAGCATGTATTGAAATCTATCTGAATCTCACATAAAAAGCCAGTCCTCCATTTTTCTGCACTTTGTTAATACCAAGTTAATTTAACATGTCTTGTTGGTGTGAATGGGTTACACGCCAAAGGCCAAGGTGTTGAAGTTGGCTGCAGCAGCAAACTGTAACCTGTTCAACCAGTCCCAAACTAAGACCATGTAATACCTTGGAAGAAATGTAACTTTTCACCATGTAGCGACGTCCTCTTTCACTTTTACGTGCATTCCACCGCTACAAACTAAGACCATGTAATACCTTGGAAGGAGAAACAACTTTTCACCGTGTAGCGATGTCCTTGTTCACTCTTACGCGCATTCCACCGCTAAGCAAGCAGATATGCCACAACAACAGACCCCTGCACATTTACTGAGAATCCAAGACTCCATCCGTAAGTTGGTGAAGAATTTCACTTACTCCATGTGGCAACTTGTTGCCTCATTGTAACAGTCAGAATCAATGCTGCTGAAGCCACCATCAAAGTTACAAAGACCACTGGAACCATGGCAAGAGTACAAGAACATTTACACATGCTGCCATGACAAATTAGCCCATTTAATCATCAACTTACCCAAAGAAGTACATGTAACCTAAGACCAAGCACAGGTAATTATTTATGAACTTAGTTATTTACATTATTCCCCTTGGCTTTTATGAGTGGTCAACTTACTGTATGTTAAGTTTAGTAGATCCTGTATGCCTTCCTGAGCCAAAGTCAGAGCCACAGCCAGAGCTGCAGTCAAAGTTGTACTCAGAACCACCGTCAGAGCCAGTGGCAGTGGCAGAGCTACCATCAAACCTGCAAAGATCATTAGATCCATGGCAACAATACAAGGGCATTTCTACATGCTGTTGTCAACAAAACAGACCACTTCATCAACCAACCCAATAAAGTAGACATGAGAAAAGGACAAGCACAGGAAATTATTTCACAACTCAAGTATTTTAGCTGATTTTAACCCTTTCACCAGTCTGAGCCTCTTTAGCAGCTTATTAATTTCCTGCCCCATAGGAACTGGGCCGCTTTAGTGGCTTTCGGACGCTGAGGTAATGATCAAGCTCAAAACAGAATAGAGACCATTAAGAGGGGATTACATGTATTTCTCAATATTGGAAACCCATGGTAGATTGCATTAGACGGATTTCCGTCATGTGCATACAAATGTTGCAAAATAATTGCGTCAAAGTCAGTTTTAAAGGTACCAATAAATTCTTTGGTCGGATAGTTTGTTGTTGTGATTCTGTAGTTATGTCTTCCGATTTAGAGGATCCTGTTAGTCTTTCTGGTAGCCAATTTGAGCTAGATTTGGACGATACTTTTAGTGAAAGTGACAAGGAAGATGGCAATTTCGAAGTTAAAAACGAAATTCCATCTGAAATTCAGCGTCAGTGGTCGCAAACAGCTGACGAGAACTGCCAACATTTTACAGAATTTAATGCGGTAAATACTGGCCCTACGAGAAACAACAGAGGGAAGAACCCAGGCAAGATTTTTGGTTTCTTAAGACATGGACCAACAAGAATGCCGCTAAGAAGCGAAGCGAAAATCCAAGACAACACAGAACTCTATGGACCCCTGTGGAAAACACAAGCGAGCTTCAAGCATTTTTTGGCGTATTGATGGCAATGAACGATTTGATTGAAAAGGCAGGTTATGAAAACTATTTCGAAAGAAATGAACAGTTCTGGTTGTTCCATTTGCCTGGTTTTTGGAAAGTTTTTAGCCAACAAAGATTCAACCAAATCAAATGATACGTTTTTTTAGTGATCCCGGCGCTAAAATTCCTCCGAGAATTGATGAAGATTTCAATCGTCTTTATAAGGTCAGGCCTTTCCTTGAATATTTAACGTGAAAATTTTGCACTGAATACAACTGTACTCTACAACTGTACTGTACAATACTCTTGATGAAGCGATGGTTCTTTTCAAAGTCAGCTTGGGATCAAGCAACGAATTGCTTTCAAGCCTGTTCCTTGGGGCATCAAACTCTGGCTGCTTACCAATGCAAACAATTTGTACCTTACGAATGTTGAGGTCTATCTCGGAAAAGAGAGCGAGGCAAATGAAAGAACTCCACTAAAAAAACAGGGGAGCAGTGGTGGTACGCCTTACTAGAGATTATCAAGGCAAAGGACACCATTTGTATGTTAATAATTTTTATGGCATCGAAACTGTCAACTCCAACTGTGCTGGCTACCCACCGGAACTTGCAGACGAAGCCAAGGGAATCAACCAAGGTGAGTTTAGGTGGAGGAAGTTCAATGAACTGGTTGCCACCGTCTGGCAAGATATAAAAGATGTCAACTTATTTTCTGTTGTCCACCCAGCAAGAGAAACTGTGAAGGTGACCCGCAATAGGAGACAACAAGAAGGTGGTCGCACAGCGCACCACCAGATCCAAACCAAATGACTCGTGTTTGTAAAGGTCAAAAAGCAGATGTGGTGGTACATGCAATTGGTGATCAAGTTCCTGGAAATCGCTGCTTATAACGCTTATATTTTGGATGGATATGTACACGTGAGACTCAGGGGTCCAGGAAGTACGACCTGCACATTTTTAAAAAGCAGAAAGTCATGGCACTGGTTGGCCATACCAGAGCACCCCAGAAGACACCAGGGCACAAAGGATCCGCTACTAAATGTTGGCTGCCATTTTCCTGTAAAAGGAGAGGGCAAAAACCACCGATGTGTGGTTTGTTTGGAAAAGCTACGCAGTGATGGTGACAATGTCCCAAATGCTGCCAAAACAACTTTCAAATGTACAGAGTGTGATGTGTACTTGTGCATTTTGAAAGAACACAATTGCTTCAAGAAATACCAAACTCAAGCTGAATTTTGGCGTCATACTGTTGCTGAAAATAATTCAAGTGATTCAGAAGATGATTAGTTATGATTTTTTTAAAGTCAGATTTAACAAAACAGGAAAAAGAAATGTCTCTGAAGTCATGTGGCTTGCTAAACGTAGAACTCAATCATAACCTGAGGAGAACATGTTTACACTTTTCATTATTGTTTTGTGATAAACATATGTATATAAGTACTACTGTAAAATTATATTTCAACTTGTAATCTAGCAATTAATGTTACAATACAATCAGCTGATGTTTGTCTGCATATTTGCAAACATTTCTCTTATTAAAGATTAATTTTTTCTTATTTATCATGTTTGATGTATATAAGTACAGTAATTTTTAGTAATTGGCATATTTACTGGGAGTTGCCATGGTAACAGCACTCTGGGGGTGCCTTATAACTGTACCAAATAAAAGTTCAACTTCTAAGCATTTAGAATAGTAGAGGTGTTCTTTATAAAACAAATACTCCTTCCCGTCTAAAATTGCTTGAAGACAGGCACCCTGTAAATTTTATTACCTGTCTGAAAATATACCGTCCTGAGTTAAAACCCCATGGGAGAATTGGCCGGTGAAAGTGTTTATGTTTGTTGTGACTCAATTTCATTTGAAAGTTATCGTGTGTTAATCTGTACTGGACTTCCTGTTAATGTTTTTGTGGTCACCATGACTTCTTTGTTTGTGGCGTGAGCATTCCATGCATGCAAAGGGCACTTTTTCATTACTTCCTTTACATTACATAATGCAAATTTTATAATATCCCACAAAAATATTTACAGTTCTGTGAAACTTGGGGTGGTTTATGTCCAAAAGGTTTAAGGTACATTTTAATAAAATATTTCTTCCAGTAAAAAGAGAGTTGACTATCATTGTTTTCTCCTTCACTAGAAATTCTTTTAAGCTTGGACTATATCTCCTTAGGACCCTTTGGACCACTTTAACCATCTTTTCTTGGCTTTAACAAGAAAGAAGTTAACTGTGTAACTCACAAGTTGTCATCACTGCAAAATGGGGTATGACATGGAATGCAACCCCAACACAATATTCAAAACACCAAAATGCCACACATTAAGTGGAAGCAAACAAAACTGCATCAGGAATCCCTGACTAGAGGTTAAATTACAGAGCAGTTCAATTTGGATACCAGTACTCGACCTTAGCAGTGACCACTAGCCCTGGGCTAGTATTTTTAGAAGCACTAGCCACCGGGCTACTTGAGGCAGAACAGCTTTTGGAAAGACAAAGAAAAAACAAAAATCAGCTTTAGTTGATCACGACAGAGACAAAGAAATAAAAAAAAAAGGTATCTCGCATTTTGTTTTACGAGACATCTGGTTTGTCTCTTCTACTGGGCAAACCTGCCCAGTGGGAAGGAGCATGAACAGGACTCGAGGTCCTATGCGAGGTGCTCCACCCTACCCTATCCAGACCAGAAAGACCAGACCACAACACCGGGAACTACATGCCCTGCTCTTTACGACAAGTGTGCGGGTTCTTTTACGTCCCACAGGATTATGAACATTGAAGGGTTGTGAGACGGGACCTCCGGCTTATCGTCCTTATCCGAGAAGACTAGAGAGTCTAACCGTTTGCAGATGTAATTACAAAGGCAGCACTTTCTCCTCAGTTATTTAAAGACCCTGAGCGTTGGTCCGGCCGGAGTTGAACTCACGACCTCCCGCGTGACAGCCCGGTGCTCAACCAACTGAGCCACCGGTGCGCGGTATTTTGGGATAGATTACTCCATTTGTGGTCAGTCCGTGAACACAAAAGGACTGGCAGGAGGACTGAACACTAGTGGGACCCAGAAATTCACGGACAGGCTGCCATCTTGTGATATGTTGATCACAATCTTTGATTTTGATTGGGCCCTCAATCAGTATGAAGATGACAGAATAGTTTTTCAAGAAATGAGATACTTTCAAGAAGAAAGAAAATCAAGGAAGGTGAAGCACAACCAAGCAACTCAAAACCGAAATATCCTGGCTATAATGCCACTAGAGGAGTTGCCAGATGGATAAATTCAGGGGAAAGGCTGAGGAGACCACAAAGAATGTACAGACTAAAAGGACTTAATATGTGGAATGCTGAAGGCATGCCACGTCTTAAAACCAGTCGACTGTTTTTTTTTTTTGTTGGTAGTTACAAATGTGCATACCCCACGGATATTGCCGGATAGAACACCTATACGTTTCCCAGCCTTCATGATTATCTGCGAGCGTGTTAGAACACTTGGGCACCATGACGCACTTCCATCATCTAGATGAAAGGAAACATTTACTGTGGAACCTTTCTGCTGCCATGATAGACACAGCATTAAACTGTTTGATAAAGTGGACAGATGCGTTTTCTTTGAGAAAGACAAGCTTTTAAGGTAAGGAGAATTTTCTATGTTATTTCTAGATCTTACTTGGTATTTGTGTGTTCCACTGTGAACATTAGTTTGCATAGAACGAACAAATACTTCATTAGAAGTATTTTGCAGGGAAAAGCGCAAAAATATGTTGACAGCGAGTAAAACCAGCCAAAGGTATTACGGGTAACCCATTAAAAGCTTTGTCCAAGGAAATAAGAAGCAGGTGGAAACTTTTCTTAATTTTTTTTTCTTTTCTCGGCAGTGGGAAGAAAAAAGGAATAGCGCCACATGGTCGGTATTTTCGAAACTGCAGAGCCACAAAAATGTTATCACAAGATCAGAATTTTTTAACCGCAGACTGAAATCAACGGTTTGTGAAGTGGGCTGGAATAAACCCTTGTCCACGGACATCTGAGATCGATAGTATAAAGTTCGACTAGATACATGTGCAAATTTAACACAAAGATCACAATAGTTGATGCTAGTCCAAGTGTCAGCTGAAGTTTAGCTCCTCCGAATGGGGTTAGTATGTGGATGGGGGACTGCTGCGAAGTCCCCATGATGGTGATAGCTAATGCGTTTTTCTTAAACTTGATTTAATTTTTTACTTTGTTTGGCCATTGAAAAGACACTGTCAAGTTACTGCACTACCACACGTACGCAATGCGTTCCTTCTTTAAAATACACCTCGTATCTCCTCAATTCCCCCCCCCCCTGAAGCCAAAAATCCCGTACCCCGACAATTTTTGTACTGAAGTATCCTGTATACTGATCGCTTCTGTGCCTTTTGTTTGCGTTTGCAAATTTAGTAACGTTAAAAATGAGTTTTTACAACAAACAACTTCAAGTTATATTACAGATTTATTTTTCTGGTAATTTCTCGAAATTTTCCGAAGTTTACCTGTAGTTGGAGTTAACTGTAACTGGCCAATTTGTGTTTGCACATTCCATGAATACGCCCTTGTAGGCATCTTGTTTTGCTTTGCATTTAGTAGTAACAATATTCAGTTTTAAACTATTTTTTTTTGGCAAGCCATCATGGTTTTTTGGTGAAGAGAAAAGTTCCCCAATTTTGAAGCATTTCTTGCCCTATACAAGTGGATATATGTAATATGATACCTCACAATTTCCCTTGGCATCATCAACGGAGTGAGTTGAGTAGTAAATCAAGTGAGAGCTCTTCTCCCGCAACGAAACGCTCACAATTGCTGGGTGAGGTAGGTGACAAGCTTTAAGGAGCTTTTTTTGTTAACAGAGGATTGGATCAAATCAAAAACAATATATGTGTAACATGTTGTGCGACGTCAAATCAGACGTAACTAAAATATTGGCTGAAGATCTGGCTTTGAAAAAAAGATGTGGAGATGTTGAAATTATCTCTAGAACTTAGTGATGTTCAAATCGTCACCTTGAAGAAAAGAGTTGATAATGTTACTGCAATACAAAAATATGAAAAAGAGTTGAAAGAACAAAATAGTTTCATTAATCAATTGGAAGAGAGAATATGGGACCTTGGGCAAAGTCAAGATGCACTGGAACAATACACAAGGAAAGTCAATGTCGAAATTCATAGAATTCCTGAACAAAGAGATGGAGATTTACATCAAGTTGTAACTAATTTGGCGAGGAAATTAAATTTAAATGTGTGCAAGCAAGACATTGATCTTGTCCACCGATTGAAACTTTGCAGCGAGTAAACCTATCATCATTCATTTTGTGTCCCTCACTAAGAAACAAGAATTTTACCAAGCCTGGCTTAAGATAAGAGAGGCCGATGTTGCAAATTTACTTCCAACTTCTCATGGATAGCCTCGGACTGTGTACATTAACGAAAATCTCACTGCACAGAGAAGGATTTTATTAGCCAGGGTACGGGAACTCAGAAAGGAAAAATCATTCAACAGGGTTTGGACAATGGATGGAAAAATCTCTTTGCACACAGCACAAGGCGCAAAAGCCATTGAAACCCCAAGATGACTCTGACTTGGAAACTTGAATTCATATATTAATAATTAATTATATAACCTCTGTACTGCACTGATTTCTTTTTCTTTCCAGAAATTTTAATAATTTCTCAGACTGCCATTCAAAAGAAATCAATAGTGTGTATAAATTCACTTAGTATAAATTACTTTTCTACCGTTCTTTCCTTTGGGGAATCCATGTCATTTTTGCGTGGGATTTCCCCACACTTAGTCAGCACCCACAATATTTTTCTTTCTTTATTTATTTGTATGCGAGAGCCAAGTGTTTGTCACATGGTCTCTATTAGGAAGAGAGAAAACCCTAGGAATGAGTTTTTGTGTGGCTGCCATTACTCTTCTTGGCTGTTGTCATTTGGCGAAATTCGACTTGTTTTCTTGGTGCGATTAATTTACAAGGTAAGGAGAGTCGTATAAACGAAGAAGAGTTGAGTGAAGTACTTGAAAACACTTTGAAATAAATTTGAGTTTTTGTTACTCTCACAAAAAACGAGGTTAGTCACAAAATATGTTACTTTACTAAGTTTCACAACCCTTCAACTTACATTTATTGTGAGCTTTCACAGATTAAAACTGACAATTTATGTTTAGATATTTGTGGATTTGTCGTAGTTCCTAGTTTTGGAGATTCGGAGGAGTAAATTAAGTCTTAACAGTTAATTTTAAACCATGTGCTGCTGGGTATTTATTTTAGTCGGTAAACCCTCCCTTTGTTGACACAGAAAATACATTATTACCCTAGTAAATAGTGCCATGCCTTGCAGTCTGCAGCTGTGGGAAGAAAAATTCTACTTGAATGATTTCATAACTTTCAACTCCAGTTTATTGCTACCAACAACCGAAGTTTCAAGGACACATAACATAATGACAAAGTCCAGTATTATCCTGTAGCTTTACAATTCGCAATTTGAGGTTCCCTCTTACAACTACAATTTGTTGACACGTTGCATGATGGCGCCAGTTTCTGTAGATTCGCAAGTTAAAAAACTAATGCCTTCAAACTTTCTCTCAAAAATTTTCACATTTACTGGTTACATTAAAACAGAGGTAGTCCTCTTTTTCCATTCTGAATGGAACAGCGGGAATTTCCTTACCATTTGCTAAATTTCCAGTTTCCAGTCTCTCATCAGCCGAAAACAATTGCAAATGGTAAGCCTTGTGTTGTTGGGCTGATTGCTGATTTTGGAAAAACTGTTACCATTCTTCTTCACTGGTCATCCCAACTGGTTTATTCTGACAAATGGTAAGCACCCCTAATTTCCTCGAAATTAGAAGTGCAAACATGTTTCTTCCCTAACCGTTTTCTCATCTGCAGCGTGGGATTCTATGGAATTTTTACCGGACATTTATCACTATAACATGACAAAATGTATTACACTTACTGAGGATTATATTACTGACAGGTGTAATGGCAGCAAAAAGGACTCTGCAGGTTTCGGTTTTCGTTATATGGAATATCATGTACATATTCATGTTCTAACAAAACTAACCAGTACTACATGTATATTGAGGAAATCGGGTTGTCTTCCATGAACCCTCACACCTTGTGTTTATGGAGTCCTTGGGATTTCTCGGATAAAACTTTGGTATAAAAGATAAAAAAGAATAAGCAGATGAAATATGGTTATATGAATAAGCAGCTACATGTATTTTTAAAGACAATGATGATTAACAACGGCAATAAAATATTTCTTAATAAATGGTTTGATAGCACAAGACTAGTGCAGTTACTAACATTTGTAAGAACACAACCACACTTTTGAGTCTAAGGAACATTTTTCTATGTTTCAAACATCATGATCAGCCATAGTGAGTACACCATTGAAATTTTACAAGATAATCCATATAAATATATATAACAGTATTTACTATCAATACAATGATTCTTTGTAGATTAAAAGTTCCTTACAAGCAGATAAATTCATGTTCACGTTTAAATGAGCTTTCAGCTGCTAGGTGATACGTGGGTAAATAAATTATTATTAATATTATTATTATTATTATTATTATTATTATTATTGACTGAAATCTCACACAAGTACGCATTGCGGACCTATTTTTTTCCTCCTCAACAACTTTAGGACGTATATTTAGTTATTTGAAGGATCAAAAGTGTTTATTTTATTCATTACAGTAAACGTACTCTGAACAAAAGGCCAAATTGGTGTGGAAGAGTGAATGGGGAGGTGGCATATTCTTCTTTCATGGAAGTAATCACCAGAAGGGCGTTTGTATTCTAATCAACCCTGCATATGAATAGTAACAATTAACTTGACTATTGTGAGATCTAAACATCTTGAAGTCCAGTCTAGAATTGATTTCTTTTTGGTGTCAACCTCCCTTATTAAGCGCACAGCCATGAACCGAGCGCGGTTCTTGCTCTGCACATTGTTTTTTTTTTTTAGTTTTGTTGGTGAGCAGACCCAAACTTCCACTTGGCCATATAGTCAGTGGGACTTTGAATCACGCAATTGATGATTTCAATCGCCAAAAGCTGTTAAAACGTTAATGTACTTAAAATTTTATGAATATTCCACTCTTTATTTACTACAAAATATATTGCCTTTTTGTGTTATTGAAGCACTTCATGAGAAGCGAGTATTGAATACATAAAAAGCCATTACACAATGATTTTTAAGAAAGAAAGCTGTAAGATGTTAATAGTGTTATTGTCATATCACTCATACCCATACATATCCGAAGAAAGGTCCAGATTAATTAAATCCATTACGTCATCGGAGATTTCACAACGGCTATGACTGATGGTGCAATCGGAGTTTTCACAAGGCCTATAAGATCGTGTGCAGTCGTTGTGCTACAGATTGATCAGGTGATTTTGTCTATAGTCATCAGCGAATCAACATGGACTGTTCTGGAATGTGCACAACGTTGCGACTATAGTGGTAAGAAAACAGATACATTTTCAAAGCGCGGTTATAAGATCAAAAAGATCTTCTTGTTAAGGCTGTCCTGGATGTAGACTCAAAAACGTCAATAGCTTCTTTGGCATAAATACTAGTATTAGTAAGACTGCCAAACATATCATCACAAACGGTGATTACTGCTTTCTGAAGAAGTTCTGCTATCACAATAATCTTTTGGTAAAAAAATTATTCCTACCCTTTGTAATATTAATGGTAACACTGGTAAATATTGAGTGTTCACTGCATGGATGAATTACAAAGATGATCAATTAATTAACAATGGAGGCACATTCTGTTCAAGTTGAAAAGAAATAAAAAGCGTTGTAAGGCCTTATTCATAAGGAGGGAGGGCCCCTTTGAATATTGACAACAAACGGCCATGATGGCCGATCGCTTACACCGTTGGGCTGGCTGCGGTGCTAAATGGAGATGCCAGAAACCGAAAATATTTAGACTGCAAGGTCGGCAAGTCCTCTCGTATTTCGTTCTTCCACACCTGATCATGATGAAGAGTCAAATCAAACATCCGGACTGGACAAAAATAATGACTTGCAATCTGGCAGGAAGAAACGAAAGCTGTCAAGTGATTCAGATTTGATCCAGAAAAAAGGCAAAGAGAAGAAAAAGACAAAGTGAGTATGGTCCGGTGACAAGGTAGAAGAGATGCTCAAGTTTGTGCGAGAGTACAAATTGACCTGTGACTTTCAAGGTATCGCCTTTGAGGCAGTTAACCTTGGCAACTACCAGCAGGTAAAAATGATACCAAGTTGTTGAAGAGGTTATGGTCATATCTTATTTATAACGTTGCGAATATAAATAGAAACAAATTCAATTTACTGATTGATGCAAAAATATTGACGTGCCTTTACAAAATCAACCCTGTTAATTCCGGGCGCGCACGTGTCATTGTCTCGGTTCTTGTTTTGCATGTAACTTGTCTGTTTTGCACATTATGCAACTTTTTCGGAGTTAATGTTAAAATTAACGTGTTGAACATGAAACTTGAATGTCTTCAATCGCTTGATTATTAACATTGGCCATGGCAAAGTCATGGCCGCACAGACCGACGATGACCTGTGTATCGATCGCTTACAGTTGTTTACTCTTTTGTTCCTAAATTGCACCTCAAGTGTTGTTAAAATCAATGATGCTCTTTTACGGAAAATTGAGAGTCAGTTTTGTTTTTTTTTTTCACTGTGGAGATCTAGATCATTTATCAACTGGAGCCAACAGTTCCTACCGCATACAGATTCCTTGAGACGTTTTCAGATGTGATCGATGGAGCTTTGACAGCCCATACATTTTGATTGATGAATCACTGGATGAACAAGGGAAGTCGTAGTGGCAGCAAGAAAATTGGTAAGGAAATTTTCAATCTCCTTAATGAAATTTGGGGAAGCTCTCCTGCGACAAGCGGGTATAACAGTTTCAAAGAACTTGATCATTTTAAGTACATATTCTTACGCATGGGGAGGGATAAGACTTTATTTTTGTGCAATTTAGAAATCTGAAAGAGTACTGCAGCAGCAATTAAGAGGCAATAGACCGAATATTAATTATTTAATATTAATTAGCCGGACCCCCAAAATTTTGCAATGGATCCCCAGAATTTTCAAAAAGGGGTCAGAAGGACCCTAAAATTTGAAAAGCTGGATACATCTGTTTTAGAGTCTTCACATTCCCCATCCCCATGCTTTTTTGGTGATAATGATGGTGATGATGAGACAGATAACCTATCAAGTATCAGTCAAAAAAGTGTAGAAGAAAGCAGGTGGTCAGAGGATGATTCTTCTAAAGCTAAAGCAAAGGGTAAGGTTAGAGTAAATACAGCTAAAATAGCTCAACTGGTTGACAACAAGCAAAAACACATGAAAAAAAACTTGTCAAGCACAATGGGGTAAAGTCCTATTGAGCAATGCTAAAGATGAGGTTGCCATGAAAAAGAATCTTCTGGATGCCTTTGCTCAGTCAAACATGGTCTCTGAGACCTCAATGACAAAGACATTAGATATTGAAAGTACATGTAGTAGTGCATCTGCTATGCAAATGGTTGCAATGGCTTTGTCAGGTCAACCACAATCGTTTCTCCTAGACCATGGACAATACATAGGGGCATCCACACCTGCTATGTTTGGCTCTGGTGTTAGTAACAACTACAGTGGCTCTCAGCCTTCCAGTGGTCACTTGCACCATGGAGTTGGAATCCATTCTCATCAATTTTCATATGAAGCAGGATCATTTCAGCCAGAGAGCCATTACAGTTCAGTGATTCAGAGGGCCTCTTCTGTTAAATCTTTTCATAATGAGAATTCAGGGTCAGATTCTCACAGAGACTATTTTGAATTGTGATTCTTGTCAGACATTTACTTATGGACAGTCTCTTCATATTTCTTCGGTTCCCTACATGTAGCTGAGGAAACTGTTGAGTTGTGATATTGATGTTATTATCTAGTTGAGTCTAAATTCTTTAGAATGTATTTGACAATATGAAACATTTGAACGATTATATGTGATCAATAATTTGCCTTGTTATTAGGTTTATAACAACATTGACATGTATGACAAAATAAGTAGGAAAGTAAAGGTATGTTGTACTTCAAGTCATTCACATTAAAGACAACCATGGCATTAACTGCCATACAAGCCATAAATACTAAATGTATATGATAAACAAAGGACCATTAATTTTTTTGTTTCAAACACAGAGGTACAGTTCAAACGTCCAACACACATGTACAGTGCATGTTAAGTAAATTGTGGCACAACCATTTAAATTATAGACATAACAGGCCCTTTTTGTACTAGCTTTCTACACACCACATGTATTTTTTGCGAAATTATCGTTGGGTAGGTGCCTATTAGAGAGTGAAACTTTCCTCACCAATGCAAGAAATATATGTTGGATACTGTTTAATGTTTATTTATATTCAATAACACCTCCACAAAACTGAAACAATAAAAATAATGTGGCGGGCAGATAACTCTAAAAATGTATAACCAAATCTATATTATTGTCTTTCTGTTAATGAATTGTCTTTGTTTTTTGTATAACATCTATTATGAGGGGCTAGTTTGTATTACAAATAAATAAAGAAGAAAAGCGCCTTTGTAATTGATGGTAGAGGGTGTCAATGGGGTCAACTGTTTAGCGCATAAAGACGTTTTTTGGCTGTCGTAACCGTATAAACAACACAATACGAACTGACTAACGTATAAAAGAAGACCTACTTTTAGTGTATGAGGTACATAAGGACCAAAAGGTGCAGACTTTTTAGGATAAATAACAAAATTTTGTGAGGTAGAAATGTAAATTTTAGTTTACTTTGACCTCGCCTAACACTTCTAG
>NC_090873.1:33144418-33146918 GCF_036669935.1 Montipora foliosa
ATGACGTGTACGTGACATGCGCTAAAAAATGCGCAGTAGCAATGGGCGCGAATGTCCTTTTCGAAAAAGGCCCGTCGAAGCCTTCATAAACAATCACCCGGGGAATTTGCGAGAGCCGATTCTTGTAAGCAACCAAAACTATAAACAACAGAGGGTGGTCGCTTACGAGAGCTTTCAGCAAAAGTCTCTGGGATTTTAAAATTATTATTGATGTTAGAAAAGATAGCGTTCGGGAATGCACCTATTAAAAGCTGGAAACTTCTTTCTCCATTTACGGGAATGGTTGCTCATGAGTGACATTTTTAACAGGGTTTTACTTTGGTGGTCGTAACTTGACCTGGTCGCTTACTGAGAGCTTCAACTGTAGTGGTTGAAAAATTTTTAGTCATGTATAATTTCTCGCGAATTTTCTCTGCATTCTTTTCAGCAGTTGCATCGCCAGTTCAAGGGTGGCCACACGTGATTTTCATCGCACGCTGGCGACACCACAAAATTTGAAAAAATCTCATCACCGATGGTAGCAAAAAACCGCTTGTGTGGCTGCGGCTTAAAACTTTGGCATGCTCGTTACCGTATTTACCCGTGTATAAGTCGACCTTTTATGGCCTCAAAAGAAGCTCCAAAAATCGCCCTCGACTTATACACGGGTCAAAGACTTTTTGAGCCAAGTTCCAGCTAAGTAATTTATTCAAAATTAACATAATAATGTTGTCTTGGGCATAATGAATGCAGTGGACAAAAGCCGACAAAAGACTTCAAAATGAATGACAAAAGACTTCAAAACGAATGTAAGCAATTCCAGTTGAAATGAAAAAGGATTTGTCCAACTCTAAATGTTGAAGATACTCACAAGCAAAAATATGAAATAGACACTGGAAATGTTCGTTTTACAAAGGCGGAAAGCTCTAAAAGGCATTTCTGTTTCTTCAAATAAAAACTCAATCGTTCAACGGCTTAGTAACCTGACGCAATACATCGTGTTTGCGTGCAAGCCTCGTCACTTGTGTTGCGTAAAAATGCTAGTTGGTAATGAATGTTTTTTACATGTATTCTTTATATAAACTTGGCTGACTTAAATGCTTTTGCAAACTTCGTATTGTTTGGTTTATGAGTTTTGTTTTGTTTGTCATTTGAGAAATTACGAGTCAAGGACCAATTAAACCTTGAACATTTTCGCATCGTTCACAACTAGTTATTTTCAAAGATTGACTCCTGCTTCCTGTGATGTTGTGCTTATCCTCTAAAGCCCTTTATCCTTGAACAACAAAACAGGTTAGTTTGAGGTTTACATGTTCGATTTTCTGAGAACTTTTTCGAAACTCAAGGACAAAATACCCGCATAATACAGCAGATGCTGAACCACAAAACTATTATGCGCTTTGAGGCCCTGATTTTTTTGTGTATCCACATTTCCAGAAATCGAAGAATACAAGATTAGTGTCCCATGAACATTTAACAAAGAAATTAAGAAATTGCTTTTTTTGCCATCAAAAAATGGGGGTCAACTCATACACGGGATCGACTTATACACGGGTAAATACGGTATTTATCACCCGCCTACAAATTTGTTGAATGGTGAGCGACAATTTTTATTTTTTCTTTGCGTGATACTTGCGTGACTTGAAAACCAAGAATTGGGTTTTAGGGCATGTAATCAAATCCGAAATGGCATCGGTCAACAACGACAATTCGAATGCATTTCTTGACTTTACTGGTGGTGCCTTAGACATCATATTATGACAGTCCCAGAACCAGATTTCAACCTAGAAGTTAACACCACTGACCAGGACTTGGCAGGAGTGATCATTTACCTAAGTGGAGATAAAGGACTTGATCTAAGAAGAAAAGTGAACTTGTAAGCATCGAATTTAACTTTCAAGTGTGACTTCTTCTAATCAATCAAAATGATAAGGGCATTAGACTGTTATATCTTTTTACTGACAAAGTATCATTTGAGTAAAGGAAAGGAAATCGCTTGAAATGCTTGTGTACAGTTTCATTCTCGTCGTGTTTACACTTTACGTTGAGAGAAGAGTAAAGTTGTTGATTCCATTCATTCATAAAAATGTGAAACCCTAACCGACACTTTCACAAAATTTCCGTTTCAAGATTACAATATTTCGAATTACATGTAGGTTCTTGAATTCTCGTTTCAGTACATATCAACTCCAACCGAAATTTCATTGTTAGATTAGTGAATTTTCGTCCTGTGTTCGAACTTTTGTGCAGCTCTGCGAAATTTCTAAAAATCACACTTCTTCCCCGAAATTTCGAGAGAACAATGACCGAATTTTGTTGAAATTTGTTTGCATTCTTTTTGCACAGTACTGGGACATAAGAAGATTGTAATATTGTCACCCTCCCTACGTAACTCCTGTTTTCGTTGTTTTTTTACGTTTAAAATGTATGATAGTGTGGGACATAGGTGAACAAAGCTGGAAAGGACACACTTAAGACAAGCAGAAATCAAAGATTAGGAAATGCATCTGAGCTGTCTTCC
>NC_090873.1:33151918-33156918 GCF_036669935.1 Montipora foliosa
AAATTTTACAACAAATGTTCCGAAAATTCTAGATCTCAAATCGTCTTCCGAACAGATATTTTCCGAAAATTGACGTTGGGTGCCCCTGATGTAAGCATTTGATATTGCATCGAACGAATATTCCAATGGATCTGTTTTTCTTGCGAACCAGTCAGTCGTTCCAAAAGATTTTGTGAATTGAATCTGTGTGTTCAACTGGCCATTGTGTCAAACATTTTGCGAATCGAACCAGTGTGTTCAATCGGCCATTGTGCCAAGCATTTAGGCTTATCAATAGAATGTTAATTTTCACATGACGCCATCAAATTGTAAAATCAAAGCTGCTAGGTTTTGTGATTTTTTAATCCATACCAGGTAAAAATTACCTAGAAGTAAATCTTTTACCAGTTTTAGGCACCGTAGCGTTTTTCGTTTTGAGAATACAGCATTTGGAATTTTCAATTCAAATTTTGCCTCGCGTGACACCAAAACAGAAACTGAGATAAAGCTGTCTGGTTCAAAAACGGTTTTGCCTTGCGGTTTTGGCAAATTAAGCATTAAAAGCTGTAGAGGACATGTTTATGCTCATTCAGTTCAGTTAACGAGCAAAAAGAGAGGGCTTTTATGGCAAACTGAGGTCCAGATGTTTTGTTGATTCGAGGCCATTCGAGGAACAACAACTTAACATGGCGTCTCCATATAAAGCTGTGTAAAACTGAGTTTCGGCAAACAACTTAGAAACAATGCACCAAACAGCCTTGAGACTTGGAGCAGATATTTTTGTATTAGTCTTTTGTGACGTTTCATTTTCTTGGCTTCTTTCTTTGAACGGTTTCGGATTTACTTTTTTTTACTACGTGACAGTCTACAGACACTTTGAGTGTGTTGATTTGGCCATTATGAGTCAACACCCACCATTAGAAAGCAATAAATCAAGTATAAAAAAAAGGATTCATGTCTTCGTTCTGAGATTTTGCGATCCCAGAGTCTTTCATCTCCTACCCTCTCTGGGAGACGAAAGATTGTAAATTAATCTACATGTAATCGGTTGTCACGGTAAATGACAACAACATAAATCGTGAAAAGAAATATAGAAGTGGCAATCAGGCCCTGCAGAGCGCTAAGACCCACTTAGCAACGAAAAACGGGAAAAGAAGATTGGAAAAAGCCTTTAACAACCAAAAACAACAATGAAATCAAGCAAAAAAGGAAGTTTATAAAAATATAATCTAGACTTCTGCAGGGACAATACTCAGTGGTCTCTCTCATATCCAACGCGCTCTCGTGGAATAATTTGTTAAGTAGACAATTAGCCTAACATCAAACTTAATGGCATGTGATAGGTCAAGTCAATAACATTTGACAACAAAAAATAAATCCATTCCTCCCAGTACAGGAATCAAAAACGTGAAAAGAATATTGGTTAAAAAGCCTTAAACAACCAAATAAAAAGACATACACTCTTTTCTTTCATAGACAAACCAAAGCAAACGAATGAAGCGGCCTATCTCCAGTCAGTATTCCAAATAAATTTCTCCTTTTTGTCTGAACATTCCTCAAAAAGCCTTAGTAAAAGTAAACAACAACAATAATAATAATAATAATAATAATAATAATACCTTTTTTTAATATAGCAAGGTTCAAAACCGCTTTACAATGACAATAAATTAAAAACTATATTATAAAATTATGTACATAAGAATAAACGTAAATATTTACAATGAATGTATTTATAAAAAGGGGTATAGTCAAATAATTAATAAAAATATCATGATTAATAGACAAAGACAAAAAATAAAACAATAAACACATAAACAATAGAATAAACCCATGAGATAACACAGGTTTTGTAATCTTATTTCACATATCATTAAATCTTGCACCAACTCAATGGCAATAACTGGTCCAGGTATGCTTGCTTGTTTGAAAAGCCAGGTTTTAAGTAAGCCTTTAAATATAGATATAGAATGACGTGATCGGATGTTATGAGGGAGTGAATTCCACAACTCAGGGGCTGCGCAAAAGAAAGCTCTCTTTCCATAAGAGTTAAGATTATAAGAGGGCTTAGACAGAAGATGGAGGCCAGACGACCTTAGAGTCCTTGAAGGTCTATAAGATTTGATTGTGTCAGACAAATAAGACGGTTAGTTATTGAGGATTTTGAAGGTACGAAGTAATATCTTATATTGAATTCTTTGCCCAATGCGTAGCCAAATTCTGTAGGCTATGCAGAATTCGAGTAATATATTTGGATTTGTGAGAAAAGGTGAGCACTCTGGCTGCAGCATTCTGTACCAGTTGTAAATTTAGACAGGCCATAAAGAAGCGAGTTGAAAAAATCTAATTTAGAAGAAATGAATGCATGGATAAGTGTCTCACAGGCCTTAACGCTGATATGTTTCCTGATTTTGCAAATGTTCCTTCAATGGAAAAAGCAGGATTTACAAATAGCAGCAACATGACGTTCAAGAGACATATCCTCGTCTAGGATAACACCCGAATTGTGATAGTATTGCTGTGCTGATTGTTAAGGTACCATTAGTGGAGGGAGGAATTTAAGTATCCCGTATCTCTAAATATCCTGACCTTTATCCCGTTAATTCCTGTCGTTTGTATCACTATAATAACATTTCGGTTTTTTAAATATCCTGCATCCCGTTAATTCTTCCCCCCCCCCCCCCCCCAAATATCCCATATCCCTATAAGTTTTTTATCTAAATATCCTGTATTCCTGATAAACCCCTAATAGGGCCTCGTTGTTTACACTGGATAATTTAGTCGCATTAATAATAACAAATAACCTCTTTCTGTTTTTACAACAAATAACTTCTAGTTAAATTGCAAATTTATCTTTCTGGTAATCTCTCCCCATTTTCCGAACTTTACCCGTGATTGTAGTTCACTGTGACTGGACAATTTGAGTCAACTGTTTGTGCATCCCTCGCATATGCCCTTATAGGCATCTTGTTTTGATAAGCTTCTGTAGGTTTCAAATTTCAGGGATGAAAAAATTGCTCTTCCGCAAATTCTATAACTAAATATGACAAACTAAAATGTATAAACACAATATCTATCACCACAGAAAATTTTTTGACAACAAAATCTTGTAATTTGTGGCAAACTGAGACTTGATAGACCCCCAGAAGGTTCAACTCCCAGAAAGATTCCTGTGTCAAAATCTGAAAAACAAAATGTTCTTGGTTGTTTGAAAGAGTTGCTTGCAAGATTCAAAAAGTTTCAAAAGTTTATGTAACCAAAACGACACGAAAAACTTGCTAGAGAATGATTCCAAGTTCGAGTGAGGCCTAACACTACTGTGACGTTTTTTATGCCCAATTATATGTGAGATGTTATTCACAAGGATCTCACATACCCACGGCCTGCTCCCGTTCTGGCCTTGTAGCTCAGTCGGTAGAGCGGCGGTGATCTAATCCGAAGGTCGTGGGTTCAAATCCCACCCTGGTCAGAGTTTTTCTCTGTCCTTGTGTGGGCCCAATTCCAATACTAGGGTTGATCTCTGATGGAATAATTGGGCATAAAAAACGTCACAGTAGTGTTAGGCCTCACTCGAACTTGGAATCATTAACCACAAAATGCTACTGAAGGACAACAGCTAATGATTTGCTAGAGAATGTTTCAACGAAATTTCTAATTTAGTGGGCCATACTGTAGAATGCAGCCCACTAATTTAGTCAATCACAGGGCATGTAGTATCTGAGAGATATAATAGAAATTGTTATATAGCTTCGCTGAATAAACTTTTCAGGGAGCTACAGTACCGCTCGAAACTATTAGTGCATTTGCATGCGGTAATACCTCGTCTTTGCCGATAGTGTTTACCGCGAAATCACCTAGGTTGGATGAAAACCGCGACCGAGGCAAAGACGAAAGCAACCGAATGCCGTAGCCGACTTAATTGCGGTAATGTGCCGCAAGAAAACAATGGTACTTGGCAAAGCATTGTTTAATATTATAACATCTAGCTCCCCAAGGTAAAGAATGAATATCCAAACTGTTTTTCACAGCACCGACGCAACACAACGCACCGTTTAATATGTTTATCTCATTTCGCCGTGACAGCTGAGAACAGAGAATGTTGATAACCTTTCATGATGCCTAATTCTTACATCTTTATGTTTAATAACTTGTAAGTTTTTCGCTATCATGATGAACAGTTCTTCCAAAGGGGTAAAAGGACATTTCTTTTAAAAAACTGTGTGGATTATGCGTAACTTAAGTCGCCGCCAGTGCAGTCCAACAGGAAATATGTATATTTAGAATAAAAAGCGCTTCAAATTTTGCGTCCGGTCCAAATAGAAATGTTTACAGGATAGTTGTTGAAAAGCTCTAACTTTGAACTAAACCTTACTACAACATGTAATGACTTAAAGATTACACCAGCCAACAACCGTAACTGTATTCCCGAAGTTTCTTAAGCAACTCCTGACCACTCCTTGTCGCGTGTTAAGAGCGCCTCTCAGCAATTTTCAACTAAGACCGTGCAAGATAAAAGAATCGAAAATTGCCAAACTTTGTCACAATAAAGGACTACCAAAACCATTTTTAGAAAAATATGTTTTAGTTTGTTTCGATAATTATTTTACCTGGACGGCGACTTTTTCGGTATGGGGCCTTGTGAGCGAGTGAAAACGACTCCAAAATGTCGCTTGCTTGAATCACTATTTTTGAAATAACGAATGAGTAACTTGAAAATCAAAACAACATGGCACAGCTAGAATAATTCATGCACCCTTTAGCGCTGTTAACGGTACCATATACCAAAACTGGAATTTTTAACCAAATTTTAAAACTTAACCCTTTTTAGATTGATTACAGAGTGCCAAATTTGTGCGAAATTCGACTGTGAAAAAAGCACATGGCTTTCTCAAACGAGACGATATTCATCGGAATAAGCAAAGTTTCTGCTGCAATTAAATTCAATAAAATTTTTGGGTAAATGAAACGGAGGATTTTTGAGGCCCAATTTCAACATGCTGTTTGTCAACAAAAGGCGACCAGCG
>NC_090873.1:33176918-33191918 GCF_036669935.1 Montipora foliosa
TACTTGAAGATTGTGGTGTTAATATTGATTGTTTTGGTCCCCACAGTTCTTAAGAAATTCTTTTTGTTGCTAAGGGCCTCTTCTTCCATCATGTCACATTTTACAATCTACAGGCATTGTGTTCTTGGAAAATAATCCTCAGATCTAAATTTGTTTAATTGGAGTTAGTTACTGTTACATGTACACAGGTACTAAGCACTCTACATTTTTTTTAGGAACACATGTTTACCATGAAAAAACTTCTGGCACAGGTACTTGTTTCTTTTTATCCTAACTTTTGATTATTATTATTACGTGTAGTACCTTGGCTGAACTGAGAACGTTTAGATTTTAGAGTGTGTTAAACCTTGATTATCCGGACTCATTGGGACTAGACGAAATAGTCCGAATAATCGAGGGTCTGGATAATCGAGAATATGAACATTAATGAGGAACAAAAACTGATTACATTAAGAAAGTGACATTTAATCGTGAAACAAAACATTTGCAAATCGTTTGGAAAACAATATATATATACATCTTCACTGTCCGTTCGGGAAATGTCATGATCTTTTCCTGACTTTTCCACTGAGGTCAGTGGTCTGCATAATCTATGACATGGGTAATTATGAGACAAATTGAAACAGCGTTTAACACAAACAAAATCAGGTGGCTTGAACAAGATTCTAACCCATGACCTCTGTGATGCCAGTGCAATGCTCTAACATCTGAGCTCTGCACCTACATGTGGGTGTATTGAACGTTTTGTTGTAAGTTACTTTTAAACTATGGTGCAAAGTGTGCTGATGTGTGATATAAGGAGGTTCTGGAAATAGTGAGGATGTGGTAGGGTGGGAATGTGGAAATCTGGAGGGATAGGAGTAGCGACACAATGCAGAAGAGGGAACATAATCATCAAGACATTCCTGTGGTGGATTGAGTGACTCAGGAGTGGATGTTTGTTGATTTCGTGATGCCTGTAGGATAAGAACATGGTGTTTAAAAGCAATGAAAAATCACCAACTACTGTACTCTCCTCTTGCAAAGGAAATCAGATAGATTCATCAGGTGTCAGTGAAGATTATGGCATTGGTGGTTGGCTGTGGTGTCTGGTTGGAAGGGCTTTGGGTAATCATGCCCTCTTGATTACCAAAAGTGCCCTCGTATTTGAGGAAAATGCTGTCCATCTCAGCCAATCAGCATTATTCAGTAATTTTGCCCCGTATGTGATAATAAACAATAATTATTAATGGATGAGGTTTTTGTGATATCCGGAATAATCAAGGTGGAGGTAAGTGTTATCAGCGTCAGCCTTCGGCTTCGGCTGATAACACTAACTGAGACCTTGATTATTCTGGATATCACAAAAACCGAGTCTAAGAATTGTTTTGAAGAAAATAACGACAAACGCATTATTGCGGAGATCACAGCTTATTTTCAAACATATTGCTCTTGGAAATCATGCATTGCATGCGCAACCTACAGATTATTCACTAATCTGTTTATAGGTACAGGTTAGTGAATAATTTGTAGGTTGCGCTGTTTCCCAGAATTAACTGTAGGCTTAATAGCCAATGAGAAGACAGATGGTGACTACAATGTATAATAATACATTTAATTACTACATTGTACATGTAATTGTCTGAAACTTTTAATAGCCAATGAGAAAGACAGATGGTGACTACAATGTATAATAATACATGTAATTACTACTTTGTACATGTAATTGTGTGAAACTTTTATTCAATTGACATTTAAGGACATTCTTCAAAGTTGTATAGTGTTGGACGTCAGATGGAGAACATTGCGAAATATACAGGTTTGGAATTTACATCATCAATATTGTTACATAATTATATTAGTGCAAGGAAAGGTTACGTTTATGCAAACGTTGGCCGTGTAGCACTTGTATGTTAAACAGAGTTAACTGAATAGACCGCAGTTGCAGTCGAAAATTCAGTTAACTGAATAGAGTTTAGTGTAACATGAAGAGCTAGATTTCTATCCCATATGAACCATGTGAGCGTTAGCCCTCCTGATGGAAATGGGCCCACACAAGGACAGAGAAAAACTCTGACCAGGGTGGGAATTGAACCCATGACCTTCGGGTTAGATCTCCGCCGCTCTATCGACTGAGCTACAAGGTCACACGGGAGCAGGCCGTGGGAACTGAAGATGTTAAAGTCACAGCAATTAACATGTACAAGTACAAAGAAAGGTTACGTTTATACGTAAATGTTATACGTTTATACATAAACTTAACCTTTCCTTGCACTTGTACATGTTCATTCCCGTGACTTTAACATCTTCAGTTCCCACAGCCTGCTCTTTTTCAAGGGTTTGAGTAAAAATTAAGGCAAAGTAGCCTGAAAATGAGAGTTCTAACCTCTTTTCTATAACATGCTTTTAGTGGACTGCCCAGTTAACACTCCAGAAGCGTTAGTGTTTTACTCCCTTGATTTCATTTTCCAATCCTGCCTTTTTGCAACACCCAATAATTGAAACAATTGTTCATCCACACTGTTTCTTCTTGTTTTAATTGTAGCTGCTGTTAAACAATGGTACTGTAGTCTAGGTCCTTGTTTCTTTCAACTCTGGAGATATTGAAAAAATATGGATTGATAAAAGCCTAGCAGGAAAAATTCCTGATCCCGTTTCTGAATGTATGCCAGGCAATTACATGTATCACTTTTAAATGGAGTAACTATATTTAAATAGGTTAAGAAATATCACAATGTCATTATTATAAATTACAACTAGTAACAACTGCATTCTTTTTAGGTATTATCGAGAAATGAAGCACTTGAAAACAAAGAACAAAGTGCAAAGCACCCAAAAGATCGAAAATGAAGCACTCTTAGTTGACAACAATGCATTCAAAACTCGAAAACAAAGCACCCAGGTTAAAAACGAAGCACTCACAACTTGAAAGCAAAGCGCCCTATTTTCCATTGGAAGATCATTTTGAACAGAGACAAAAACCAAATTAATTTCTTATTGTTGATCGAGTAGACTAAAAATCAACTCTTTACTAAAGAAGCGTTTTGTTCTTTGTTTATATCAAATAATTCATAAAATTGATTGTTTTTTGGTGGTTTCTCACCATATCCTTTGGCATAATTTGAAAATATTTGTGATTTGTGATTTTTGCAAATTCTTTACAACACTAGTAATATTTCTGAGCTACATTTAGATATATTTGTTTAACTTGTACACATGCCTCTCTCATGGAACACTTCCCTGGTCACTACGAATGGCAGAGCAACTCAGCCATCATGTGGAGTTAACTCCGATGAGGTGGTAGGACCCTCTACTTGTAAACAGAGCCTAAAATTGCAGAATTTTTTTATGGTTTTTGCACATGGTTTCGATATTCTCCTGTACTGTTATTTTTGAATGATTGGGATCTGTCCTTCATTTATGGTGGAAATTAGTCCAAAGAATTAACTAACCTAAATCTTAGTTTTTTGTTTTCTAAACTGGCTTTGTTTTTGTGTTTTTAATAAAATTGAAGTTAATTTTTGCAAACATCGGAGTTTATAAACGCCACGTTTTTGCTTATTACATGTATTTTTGTTTACTTTTGCTTAGTTTCATCTAACCCTAACCCATTGACTCCTCGGGGGCCCTCAGGGATGCCCCCAGTTGACAAGTAAAATTGTCTGGCGTTAGATAGAGTAAAATCAGTCTCACTCCCAGGGGTCAAGGGGTTAAAGGCCAGGATATTATTTCAATCTTGTGAAAGTTTTCTCTGGTGGAATGAAGTTTGAGCCAGTGTTATTACAGCAATACATCATTGTACATAATTTAACCCCTGTGGTAATTCTCTGATTGACCCCTTCTACATGTAGATTAGGAATGATTCCTAAAACGTGATAATTTAAATATTTTAAAAACGCAAGGTTACCCAAAGGAAGCAATGAAGCCTTTAGTAATTATGTTTGCTTGAAGGGTTGAGTTCAAGCCCCATATACTTTCCAAATCCATTTCATACCAAGGAACAAAAATTATACCGATCTTCAAGGTGAGGGCAAGTCTTAGAAAGAGATGTTGTGGCAGTTATCAAAATCCTGGATATGATCACATAGGTCTGATGATGTGTTAAATTGATGATAACATGTTGGCAGGGTTGTCGTACATGGAAAATTCCAGGATATGTCCAAAAATGCAAGTATTTTGAAAGCATGCTTGGTGACAAGCCTTAATTATTAAGGATCACTTAAACCTACCCCCTCACATCTGACATTACTTCGGATCAGAAGTGTCACCAAAGTATCCATTTAACATTTCTCCTCAGTACACAATTTAATAGCTACGATAATGTTAAACCTAATGCTAAATCTGTTGTTGCATTGTAAATAGCTAGTTGTCTTAACATTAACTTTTGCCAGGCTTAAATCGTTTGGCACATTCCTGGACATACATGGAATTCCCTGCAAAATATTGCATCATAGTGACAGCTCTGAAATATGGCTGTGTCTAGTATTATCAAATAAGATCTTGAATGTTCTGTATCAGGTATCATAACAGATTCATTTCTACTCTTCTCAATGGTGGACAAAACTAAACTTTGTTACATATATTTTAACAAGAAAGCAAGCCTTGACAAGCTGTCAGCGCTGGAGCCCAAGGCACAAAGTGAACATTAGGCTTCATTCCCTGACACTTTAAATAATCTTTTAGCTTACAATGTACAGTCACTGTAGCCCCTTTTCATTGAAACTTCATGGAATAGCACCAATTTTCTGCAAAATTATTATAATGTCACAGTGTCTCCCTACCTCTTCTTTAAATCTGCCTTTTTATAGAGTTCAAGACAGGAATATTATTGTAGAGATTTATTTACTGAAGATGTTGTCATTGTAACTGGAAATAAATTGGAGTGCAAGATCTAAAGGGACCTGCACGGTATGCATGCAGGTTCTTTTATAGTGATCGAGCCACACTAGACTTGGCCAAATTTAGGCCATTAACCTTTCACCCCACAAGGTTTCTCCTTTGACAAGGAAAATCGTCTGGCATTAGGCAAAGTAGAATCCATAGATGGCAAAAAAAGGAACTTTATTTAAGTGTCTAGTCGTACTAGGGCTGGAGCACTAATTGGGGATACTGTAAACTGAAATTAACGAATATTAACACAAGTCAAGTCAAGTTTCACCTGACATCACAGCAGCCATGTTGGTGCACAGAACAATAGAGAGAACGGTCTTTTGGGAATTTGACTCTATTATAATGCAAAACATGAGCCATAATTTGCTATTGTTTTGGGCACGAGCATGGCTGTCTCATCATGTGATTGAAAACCTGCATCTATAGGTACAAGGAAGGAAAGTAGTAAAGAAGTCATGTAGGTGTTGTTAATGATTTTGCCCCTGAGGGGTTGCCCTGTTGACAGGTATAATACGTGTAAAATTGTCCTGCATTTAATTAAGACAATAAATTCTATAGGTATAGCTATTTGATAAGGAATTAAAGGGGTCCCAAGAGGTGCCCCATTGACGAGTGAAATTGCCTGGAATTAGACAGGGTAAAATTTATAGGTGGCTGACCTCAGGAGGCTACATTTTCTCATATTTTGGAACCGGGCATAACCTCAAGTTCTATTATGATAATTCTGAAATTTTGTTTTGGGCTAGACTTTTAGATCCAAACTTAACCCATTCTCAATGCTTTCTCTTATCATGTCACATTAAATGGGCGTCACAGACAGTAACTATTGATATTTCTGGTCCACCAAGCAAGAGACTTAAAAGGAATCTGTCAATCAACTCAAGGCAGGATATGGTAAGAGCTTAAAGACACAAATTTACATGTATGTGGTGAATCAGTAGGTGCGCCTGCTAGTCCCTCTAAATAATGATTAAAATTTCCAAGCTCTAATTACTCTTTCACTCCTCAACTGATCCCCATGTATGGGTAAAATTGTCTGGTGTTACACAGTAAAGTCTTTAAGAATCTTTCATGCAGAAGTTGTCAACTGTTTCACTCGTGAGCTAGCCCCCATTGACAAGTAAAATCATCGGACAAAAGACGGAATCAAAATTTGAAGTCTTAGTGATTCTTTAGGAGGGAAAGGATTAATTAGCAATTATTCCATGAGTGCGCGTTGGATATGAGATGGTAAATAGCCAACGAGGCGCGTAGCGCCGCGTTGGCTATAACCAGTCTCGTATCCAACAAGCGCAAATGGAAGAATTTTTTTATTAAACTCCTTTAACTCCAAAAATTTGGAAGTACAAAATAGAGGCAAAAAAAGCGTGAAAATCCGATTATAGGTGGTAGTTTGGTGGTGTGGACACAGTGAAGAGGCATGGCCTTGGTCTCCGATGACAGGAGAGACTTGGTCATCTTTGGTGTGAATGGGTAAGTGACTAGTTCTTGATGAGGATGGAGATCAGTCTGGGAGACCCCACAAGTTGGTTATACCAGTGAACCTCTCACCAAATCTTCTTGTTGCAATGGTCTGTCAGAGAGAGCCAGACGACTTTAAAATTTTATTGTCATACAGCAGCTAAGGTTTGGAACAATTTTGGCAATACCGTTAAAGTCAAAATAAACAATCTTGCACTAGAAACAAAATCTTGAAACTTTACTGATCTAATGACAAGAAAACACACTTTTAAAAGAAGAGGAAAAAAGGAAACTTTTAGGATATTTATTTTATTTTGTTTAACCCATTGACTCCCAGGGGTTCCCCTTTGACGAGTAAAATCGTGTAGCGTTAGACAGAGTAAAGTCTGGCTGGTTTTGGCCGGTTTGGACGCCAAGGGGTTAAACAATATTTTTATTTGATATTTTCTCTAAGACAGAAAAATATAATCAAGTAAAGCGGCTTGATTGGGAGATAAATGACTGTCAAACAGAACAAAAGAAACCAACATTGAGATGAAAATCATGCCATTCCATTTTAAATGCAAAATGAGAAGGTTAATATCATGCATGCAAGGTGTGGTAACCATTAATGGTAAATGTGATTGCATCTCTTGAACAGTCCTAATTGCAAAAGCAGTTTACTCAACCAGATCTGAAACATTTTTCAATTTATTTTTTATTACCAGAGCCAAGATTGAAATGGTATGCTTTGCCAGGACAGAGTATGATCCAATCCATGCATCACTAAAGGTTGGTTACACACCTTTCAGGTCAATTGTCTAGAATATGTATGTCCTCTTGGTTTCTTCTCCCCTCCAACTACATTGCAGATCTACATGTACAGGGATGTAGTCTCTGTGTCTAGAATACAAGGCCATGGTAGTGGTCTCTTAAGATAATAACAATGGCCTGTGCCCTGTGGTTGCTGAATGAGATACCCTGGGTGTCATAGACAATTTTGATTTTTTCAATGGTGACTTGAGAACTTGTCTTATTTTTAAAATTCTTTTTATTGAGTAGTCTCCTTCACAGCTGTCTGTGCATGACATCCCGAAAGACAGCTGTGAAGGAGACTATTTATTGATCAGGAACTGACACCAACACTAAATAAACAGTTTGACTCACTCTGTGAGACGTTATACGGTTTTTAGACATTTCTTTTAAGCTCAATAATTATTGGTATTTCAACTGTTTCATTGTTTTTAGGTTCCTCATTCAATTTCTATCACATAGTTTTTTACGTTTGTGACATTCTTTAATATCCACTTTTTATACTGAAATAAGATATATATATGCTGATTTTTTATATTTTATTTGAACTTGAAAATGATCTCAAAAGGGTTGGAACATTCTTTTTTATTACTATTTAGTTAATGTTAAAGAAACTACATAACACTAATATAACTAATATTATATGGCTTGAAGAAACTTAGTGCTCCCTAGTTGAAGACTTGTAGGTCAGCTAGCTTATGTCATTTAAACTACGTTTAAGTGACAATTTTGTTCTGCTGTAGAAATGCTGCATTCTTACTCTGTTGTATTGAAGTAGAAGGCAAATGTTAACCCCATTAAATGAAAAGATAATAGAGAAGAATACTTTATTCTTGGCTGACTGATTAGAAAACAATAGCCTTTCGCTAATAAGGGAAATACGGTAAATGGAAGCAAGTCTTCCCTTAAGAAGGATTGTGGGAGCTAGGCCATTAATTATTCTTGTCCTACTGTACTTATAGGAATGAAACATTGTAACAGTTATTGTCAAAATGTGTTTATCTATTTAGTTACAATCAGCCTCTTCAAGTACTAACCTTGGAACAATCTTCAGCCGCCAGTGGAGATTCCAGTGTGGAGAGCTGTATTTATGAATACAATGGTACCAAGGTTAGTTCCCTATACTTTAAGGTGATTCCTTGGTAATAGAAGTTGTCGTAAGATTTTCTTTAAACTTTTCTCGATTGTTCCCTACGTTATGGTGACTCGAAATGTGCAATTAAAAAAAATGGTCACCAAGCTCGTTTGCGAGATATACAATGTAACTTGCTCAAGTTACTCATTTAATCATTGCGACTTCAGCTATCAAGGACAAGTTTGTGCCATGGGTTCATGCTATGTCTTGCACGAACAGGAAGCACAGCTTTGACGTAATTCTTGAAATAACAAAACAGGTGTATTGTATTGTTCTAAAGGAATAATTTAATGTTTGTTTTATGGCACAGGCACACGTCTTGAAAAGGCACTGACTACAAAATATTAATATTCCTGGGGTGTGTGATCTCGAGGAGACAATTTTGTGTCCACGAGTGATGGCTATGAATACTTTTTTCCCTGGAACTTTTTTTGTTGACGAAAATTTTTTACAATTTTTTTATGGCACAAAGAAGAGGAGTAAGAATAAAATTATGCCAAAAAAAAGATAGGTCACCAACCTCGTTTTGGAGAAAACAGAAAGCAAACCAAATCCCAGTGGTGCGGTTTCACTTTCACTCTCAGACTGAAATGACACTTTAGCATCATCAAGGCTATCACACGACGTTTTGTTTTGTGAGAGTCTAAAAAGGTTTTTGTTTTGCTCTTTACTTCTGTGCTCTGAAAAAGGCCATTCTTCTTTCTAGCGAGCTTTCCTGCATGAAAGGTTGCCATTTTGAAATGCTTTTGGCCACGTTCGATATATCAATATTCACACATGGTTACGAGTGTTTATGGTTAAGTTTAAACATTTTTTTGTTTAGAAATATCTGTTGAGACTTGTAAGACAAAGAAACGAGAACTGAGACGTGAAAGTGTTGTCCAATACACCCAAACTGAGTCCGATGGACGAAGGCCATGGGCAACCAGACTCACCGGAAATCAGTTCGCGAGAGACTTAATAAATATACAGCAAAGTTTAGTTGAGGAGGGGGTGGAAAATGTCGGCAAACGGACTCCATCGGATCCGATGGAGACGGGTTGCCGCGGCAAGAATCCATCGGACTGCGGCGAGTCAGTTCGCGAGAGACTTAGTAAATATACAGCAAAGTATAGTTGAGGAGGGGGTGGAAAATGTCGGCAAACGGACTCCATCGGATCCGATGGAGACGGGTTGCCGTGGGAAGAATCCATCGGACTGCCGCGAGTCAGTTCGCGAGAGACTTAGTAAATGTACAGCAAAGTACAGTTGAGGAGGGGGTGGAAAATGTCGGCAAACGGACTCCATCGGATCCGATGGAGACGGGTTGCCGTGGCAAGAATCCATCGGACTGCCGCGAGTCAGTTCGCGAGAGACTTAGTAAATGTACGGCAAAGTATAGTTGAGGAGGGGGTGGAAAATGTCGGCAAACGGACTCCATCGGATCCGATGGAGACGGGTTGCCGTGGCAAGAATCCATCGGACTGCCGCGAGTCAGTTCGCGAGAGACTTAGCAAATACACAGCAAAGTATAGTTGAGGAGACGATCGATACAATCATACATGTACTTTATTATTCAGGCGATTCAACCGAGTAGATTTTTGGCGAGTAATTGTGTGACCGAGTGAAAAGAAAACGTTCCATTTATCAAATATCCTAATTTTACTTCCAAAGGTTGACCATGGCTCACTTATGTCCAGAAATACACGCGATGACAAAAATAGCAGATTTGGAGAAAGAGCTCCACGATTGACACAAGTTGGCAAAATTAGCGATTTTGGCGATATTTTGCCAATTTCGTCAAATTAGTTCATCCATTGGTATTGACACCACTTGGGTGAACCTTGGCGATTTTGGCGATTTTGACAAAATCGGCAATTTTGGCGATATTTTGCCAATTTCGCCAAATTAGTTCATCCATTGGTATTGACACCACTTCGGTGAGCATTGGCGGTTTTGGCGACTTTTGCGAATTTGACAAAATCGGCAATTATAGCGATATTTCAAAAGTGCAAGCGCTCGTTTCAGTAATTAGGCCTAAGCACTCTTGTAAAATTTTAGATTTCATTTTACGGTTCGAAGAAAGCAGTCGTTTACTGATTACGCCTAAGCGCTCCTTTCAGTGATTAGGCCTAAGCACCCTCGTAAATTTTAGCTTTCATTTTGTGGTTCGGTTAACTACACCTATCACGAGATCGTCTTGCCCTTGAACAATTTCCATTCATCGACTACGGGATTGCGGACCGCTGTGGCTGCTCTTTATACTGCTTGCCCTTTAATAATTTTCAGTCATCAGCGTCACAAATTATTGCTGATTTTGGGGCTCATTTATCGAAATTCAAGCACGCTTCCAACAGACCTGTTTAATTTCCTGTTTCACCCAGTTATTTCCGGTGCAACTGTTAAATGACATGAGGATTTGAAAAGGCTTTTCAGCTTTGTTTTCCCTCTCATCTAACACACTTGGTGGCTTCCGCTTCTCCACTTTTCATACAGAAATACTTTCTTCAGAGAAAAGTGGAGTGAAAATCACAAATTGTGCGAATAAATTACAAGAGAAAAAAAACCCTATCGGTGAAGTCAACGGCTTAACTGCAATACCCTGCCACCTCGAAGCTTTACCCTAATTGCGTGGATACGCTGATACGGAGATACGCACTGGAGACACCGAGCTTAGTGGATACGCCAGGGCCACTCAACGAGAATATAGTTCAAAACCACGTAAACATAGCATTGTTAAACTTATTTTAGTATTTAAACGGTAGATATAGGCATATTTTTATCCCCCAAAAAATTTTCATCTGTTCGGATTTCCTAGCTAAAAGTCTAGTGATCCGAAAATTATAGGGATCAAAACGTACCTTTTCGAAAATTTTAGCCAGAAAAAAGGCTCCCGAAAATTATAGGTGACCCTTTTAGGGTAAAAATCCGTTAAAAATGAGCAATTACACCATTTTTCAGATGTTCGAAAATCCTAGGAGAGGCAGGAAAGCAAGAAATTTTACAACAAATGTTCCGAAAATTATAAATCTCAAATCGTCTTCCGAACAGATATTTTCCGAAAATTGACGTTGGGTGCCCCTGATACGCAGTATTTCTCCTTCCCGAGGCGCCAAACAATAAGAGCGAAGGACCGTTGATGTATATGTATTTCTCGTTCATAAAGCACGGTGATCGAGTGAAAAACAGTAATGTTTCTTAAAGCGCGATCAATCCCCTTGTTGATATGTATCTCTCGTTCTTATAGTGCGTTGATCGAATCATTTTACAATTCGGTTAACTTTCATTTTACGGTTCGGTTAACTACAGGAAATAGCACTCGATTCCTATTAAGACTAAGCGCTCATTTCAGTGATTAGGCCTAAGCACTCTCGTAAAATTGTAGCTTTCATTTTGTGCTTCGGTTTACTACCCTATTCACGAGTGCGTGTGAAGAAGAAAGCACTGCAGTACACTTAAATACACTTTTCACGAGATCTTGTGAGGAAGAAAGCACTCGTTTACTGATTACGCCGAAGCACTCGCTTCCGTGATTAGTCCAAAGCACTCTCTTGAAATATTAGCTTTCATTTTGTTGTTCGGTTCACTACACTTTTCACGAGATCGTCTTGCCCTTGAACAATTTTCAGTCCTCGACTACGGGATTGCGGACCGCGATGGCAGTTCATTACAGCGATATTTCATAAGTGTAAGCGCTCGTTTCAGTGATTAGGCCTAAGCACTATTGTAAAATTTTAGCTTTCATTTTACGGTTCGAAGAAAGCAGTCGTTTACTGATTACGCCTAAGCGCTCCTTTCAGTGATTAGGCCTAAGCACTCTCTGCTTTGTGCTTTACCTTGTCGGGCGATTGTGGCAAAATTGTCATTTTCGCCATAGTTGCCAAATTCGCCAACATTTTCTCTTTTTTGGCCATTTTTGGTTGTTGCGTGCATTTCTGGACATATCTTCGATGGCTTCGGTGGTTCAGTGACATTGCAAGCGCACACCGAGCCGGACGTTCGGCGAACAAGTTCTTGCTGGGGTAGAAATAATTTTTTGGGTTTGTTAAACATCCTTCAATGTTGTGTTCACTTACTTATTTTCATAAATAAATAACGTATCAGTTATTCCGAATTAATAACAATTTCAATTAGAATATCAAATGGCAGTTTTAATCCAGGGAAAGGCGTTCAGATTATCTTTGTCTTCTACACTGATTTGACTGAACAGCTAATAATTTATCGTTGTCGGAGATTGTGTCAAAAGTGTAGTTGACCGAACCGCAAAATGAAAGCTAAACTTTTGCGAGAGTGCTTACTGGGGCCTAATAACTGAAAGGAGCGCTTAGGCTTAATCAGTAAACGAGTGCTTTCTTCTTCGCATAATCTCGGGAAAAGTGTAGTTAACCGAACCGCAAAGTGAAAGCTAAAGAGCGATACCTGGTTTACTCAAGTTTTCATGTCCATTTTTAATTCGTTTTGGAAAACGGGGGAACGTTTTAGCTCACTTAAGGTGCTTGGATACGGTCGAGGTATAACGTGGTTACATGGTATTCATGGGGATTTGTTTTTGCTTAAATGAGTGCTTAGTATTTAAACTAGTGAATGGTAATCAGTGAAATCAACCAAGCCTAGTGTGCAAATTAGACGTTCTGAAACTCACTGAGAGAGTCTGGCTATTCTACAACTCTAGACATTCTAGAGCCCACAGAGGGTAACATATAACAATTGAGAATTCTAGAACTTAGAACTCTAGAAATCGGAACTCCAGAACTGCAAATTTTGACTTTAATCAGAACTTTAGAAGTTTGCACATACGACCATTTTACTAGTGCGGTTCTAAAATGATATAGAACTTTCTATAGAGCTCTTCAAACTAGAGCAGTTCTAGAATGCTCTAGAACTTTCTAATTTCATAACCTTGACCATTCTATATTTCACATATAATCAATATAGAGCTCTTTTAACTAGAACAGTTCCAGAATGCTATGGAAGTTTCTAATGTCTTATGGAATTTAAATCACAATTTCAATTAGAAAAACAAATGAAAGTTTTTATCCAGGGAAAGGCTCTCGTTCACGTAGAGTATTTTTGTCTTCGTCACTGAAATCAGTGGATTTGACTGAAAAGCTAATAATTTATTGTTGTCGGAGATTGGATGACAAGAATTTCTGTCGCAATCGGAAATTCAATGACCTGGATTTGTGAAAATCTTGTTCAGCTTCATGCTTTAAAGAACGAGGTATAGTGTGGAGTGCAATATTTCGTGATGTTGACTTTCGCCTCATGTCTTAATGTTACATGTGTAGCGCGCTTGTATCGCCTCATGGCTTCAAGAACGACGTATATTTCACGTGTAGCGTCATGGCTGAGAGATATTTTCTGTCACGCGCGAACTGACTTCCGAGAGTCCGATTGACTCTTGCCAGGAAGAGCTGTCTCCATCGGATCCGATCGAGTCTGTTTGCCAACTTTTTCAACCCCCCTCGCTCCTGTTAACCCTCACGAGTAAAACCACCTGGCATTGGACAGATTAAAATCAATTAATGTCCCTCCCATTTGGGATTAAGGGTTAACCAAAAAACTTAGATACACAAAGTATTTTAGTCAAAAATGGCTTTCAGCTGGGGGAATGCAGAATAGGAAACTATTTGCTAAAGGAGGGTGGCATATTCCCATCTGTCGTTACCCTGTGTGGCAGACTGGTTTCCTTGATTTGCCTCTCTCTAGTCACAGTGAAGGAAACTCATAAATAAAAATTGTGCAAATTAAGCTTTTCCATGCTGTCATGTGTTTATTCCATAGGTACTGAGACTTTTATTGTATAGTGAGACAAATTTATTTTTCCCACAAATGGAGTGGGAAGATGAAGCAATAAAAAATGGTTTAAAATCGCTCAACTGACAACTTATTTAATTTAATAAAATTTACAACACTTACCGTGTTTAAAATATTCTAGAGTAGTCCAAAGTGAAGAGTGTTGTTTAGCCAGAGTGTATTTTAAGAGTACCATAGGACTACACATACAGAGAAAACCCTTCTTGTACAATGCTTATAATTTGTCACTTGTCAAAGCTACCGATGCTTTGGGTTTATTTCCCTTTCCTTGCTTCTTTAGTTGTTTTTGTTTGGACTGAAGAACTTTTCTGGTTTTCTCAAATTCCAATTTGTTTATGAATGCGTGCGGAATAGCCCTTTTTCTTCAGGTACCTTTTGAAGCTCAACTAATTATTTCGAAGGGAGTCGGCTCATACTCATTTTCATCTTTGGTGTGGACTGTGGACGGAGATGATAATTAAATTGGCTGTTGTATTCGTTCAGCTCAACCGCTTGAATAACTTCCATTTTCCAGTCTTTGACCATCATTTTCAAAACTCTTTCAAGCAATCTTACATGTACATCTACTGCTGTTTTTTGAGTGGTATGTTTGTTTTCTGACTTGTTCTAAAATAAATTCCTCAACTGAGCAAACAGAAGCAAACCTAGCTTCCCTCAGCCATTTTTCGAAGCGCACGGCTTTTGTGCAAAAGCTGTCAGATGACGTTCCATCTGATACGTTCATTCATTGTGAAATTGTATTGTTTGCGTTGCTGATTGGACAAAGGACATTCCTTCACAGTGAAATTTTGTCGTTCGTGTTTCTGATTAGCAACATTTAGAATCAGTATGAATTTTATTCACTACAATTTTCGTGGATGAATCTCAGTACCTATGAAATAAAGGAAACCTCTGCATGGATCTCCACAATGTTCTGTCATGCATTTGCCACATGACATCAATGCAAC
>NC_090873.1:33194418-33201918 GCF_036669935.1 Montipora foliosa
AGATGCTTATAAATGCTAACCTGAAAAGAAAGCAAGTTGAAAGTTCGACGGGCAGGGCTAAACGTGGCACTTAATCGTGACGACAAGGGAAAATCTGATGGCTTCGAATTCTTAACTTAAAGCGAACGATGTCGGATAAATAAATATTAAGTAGTTCGTTTCAGATTTAGTGACAACAGTGATCTGAAATAAACTGTTCTCATAAAATGCACGCGAAGTTGACTGGCAATTAACGTTCAGTAATTAGGATTTAATAAGGATTAAAAGTGAGAAATTAAAGTTTTGTAATTTAGAATCAAGAAAACGCCTTTAGTGGTATTAACGTCCCACAAGGTGTCTGAAGCGCAAACAAAATTATACTCATAAAGTAAGCTCCCGGCTACCCTGCGAGCAGAGTCTCTTTCGATCTTCCTAGATAATTCGGGAAGAGGAAAGTAGACTCTGCTGAGACTCTGCTCGCAGCCTCCACATTTCGCATTGAGCATGCGTTAAAAATTTAAAGGTATTCGCTGTCAGTCATGCGTGACCTGTAGCCACAAAAGCACAAAACGAAAACAAACAGTCGGGATATTTTCCAACAACTCTGGCAAACACACAGCAATCAAGGAATCATTTCATTGGAAACTCAAGATAGTCCATACTCTTAAAATGCCATTTCATTTTTTTACTGAAAAATTTATAGGTTTCTGTAACACAAGTTTCTGTAACCGACACACATAGGAAAAACTCATGGGAATTCTAACAGTTAAAATTGCCACGCTGTCGTAAATTTCAAAATATTGATGACGCGTGGCGATTGATCATGCGCAAAAATTAAAAAAACAGGTTTGACAAGTCGAAACTGGACTGACTCATCCAATTCTTTGGATGAGCGGCAAATCAAAGAATGTGGAGGCGGCGAGCAGAGTCTACTTTCCTCTTCCCGACTTATCTAGGAAGATCGAAAGAGACTCTGCTCGCAGGGTAGCCCCCGGTCACCTTCCTTCAGCAGTTGCTTCTCCAAATTCTCCTTTTGAAATCCTATACCTACATAAAACGTAATGATGACTTCGTGAGGAACGATTATTTAGGGGTCAGAAAAGTTCGAAGTTTAAATTTTACGTCGCCCAACAATTCCGGGACCTTGATTCTGAGCACGCCTATTGCAAACATTTTTCTATCTCCCATAATGAATTCGTAAAAGAACAAATCACAGTTCGTTTGTTTTGTTTTGTTTTTTCGTCAGGCAACTTATGTTGAGTCACTTTCTCAGCAAGTTCAGGTAAGAAAAGAGTCTGATAATACGCAGAAGATCAATTCTGTCACAGGCTCCCCAAGCTCAGTTTGAGGGAAAGCCAACAAAAATATAAGGATTTGTATTGGATTCCCGATAAAATACTCGAGAAGGCAACTTTACAAAAAAATTATCACTAAAAAGACCTAACCCTTGCTGCCAATGTGGGTTGCCTCCTTCCTGTGTGTTTTTGAGCTATTTCTATTCCTCGGTCGTCAACGGTATTATAAAATACCAAGGCTGCACACTAAATTCTCGGTAGCCCACCAAATTGAGTCAAATATGCTTGGATAAAATGTTCCCACGGTTACAATTCCACAACGGAATCAATTGACAAAGATTAAACTTTCATTTCAACCCACCAACAAAGCAATAGCAGCCCTGCGACCGACCTCAGGCGGTAGTTCGTCCACTCAACCGGCTTTGTAACTGAGCCCTAACTGGGGTCCTGGACCGTAGTTTGTTAACAAACTTTAAAAAAACATTGCAAAAAATTGATCGTTGACAAACTTCGGTCTAGGACCCCAGTTAGTGCTCAATTAGTTACGGAGGGCAGGGTTACAAAGCCGGTTACAAAATTCAACTGTCCAGCATTGCTGAGAAATTCACCTTCCGAAAATGTTTTTGGTTCCGACTGAGTGGACGAACTACCGCCCGAGGTCGTTCCTTGGGCTGCTATTTCTTTGTTGGTGGGTTGAAATCAAAGTTTAATCTTTGTCAGTTGATTCGATGTGGAATTGTAACCGTGGCAACATTTTATCCAGGAATATTTGACTCAATTTGTTGGGCTCCCGATAATTTAGTATGCAGCCTTATTATCTTATGATACCGTTGACAATTGACGAATTGAACAAATACAAATGACCGCATAGAACTGTAAACTCTCTTGCGTTCATTTTTTGTATTCCTTTGTGAAGCGCTTAAGCGCCTTGGTTTTTTTAGTTCCAAAGTTCCCTGCCACTTAACCCTACGTTCCGACAGTGCCACTTAAAGATTTTCTTCTGACTAACGCCAGAGGGCCCACCCACCGATATTGTGAATAAAAGATTTGTTTATTAGTTAAAATCTACTAGAGCAGTTTTCAATTGAGTGTCGTAAAACCAAAACCAAAGTAATTACCTTGGCCAATCAAAAAGGTCGGAGACAATCCAGTAAACCAATCAAAATTCGAGGTAATTACACGTAGCCGACACAAAGCGTGGGAAAATGTGCACGCGCGAGCTACGATTGGTTTTCGTTTCACTTCTGATTGGTTGAAAAAAATGGCGTGAGAACTTTTAACCAATCACTGAGTGAAGTAATCACAAACCAAAGTAATTCACTTATTACTTTCGACACTTAATTGAAAACCACTCCAGAGTGAGTTTCATTCGAGTGTCGTAAAACCAAAACCAAAGTTATTACTTTGGCCAATCAAAAAGGACGAAGACAGTCCGGTAAACCAATCAACACTCGAAGTAGTTACACGCAGCCCACACAAAGCGCGGGAAAATGTGCACGCGCGAGCCACAATTGGTTTTGGTTTCACTTCTGTGGTTGACAAGGTGGTGCGAGAACTTTGAACCAATCACTGAGTGAAGTAATCATAATACAAAGCAATGTTCGCTAATTACTTTCGACGCTCAATTGAAAACCGCTTTAAACGTCACCAACATTCCATATTCCGTTTTTGTTCTCAGGCCTTGACGGATCGGATTGATGCTGCCCATATAGAGTGCATAAACCGGAAGACTTCGTTCGCCCCAGCTTCCGATGCCCCAATAATGTACCTTGATCGGCAGAACGTAGATTGTCCAGAATCCCATTTATTGGCCCAATTCCACCTCGTTAGAGAGGGAAGCTATGTTGACTCTTCCGGGGTTTGCTATATTTACCGATGCTGCAGATTAGTTCTGTAAAAAAAGGAACCAGAAATATGAAAACCGCGCCATTAAAAATTCACTTTTCCATTCCCTTTAAAATAATCGGTTGTAGAGTCTAAATGGTACTATAATACATTCAAGGTTATCAAAAAGACGTGTTGTTTTTTTTGTCGTTGACTTACGAATTGAGTCGTGACGTCATGGGTACGGGTCATGTGATTTTTCTGATGCTCTGGGTTTTTGGTTCATTCCCGACAGTGCCACCGCAGCCCCCCTCCCCTACATTGTAAATAAAAGATTTGTTTAGTAGTTAAAATCTAGTAAACGTCACCAACATTCCATGTTGGTGATTTTGATCTCAGGCCTTCATGAATCGGATTGATGCTGCCCTTATGGAGTGCATAAACAGGATGACCCCATTCAACGCAGCTTCCGATAAACCAATAATGTTCCTTGATCGGCAGAACGTCGATTGTCCAGAATCCTATTTATTGGCCCAATTCCGCCTCGGCAGAGAGGGAAACTATGATTCCGCCTGCCAAAAAGTGGCACCCTATTTAAGGGAGTGCGAAGCGCACGAACGATAATACAAGCTATTAACGTATTTTTAAAATCGCTGTGTTAAAACTTGAAAAAGTGTATTCAGGCGTGTAGTACAGTTTTCATAGACCACATCTTTTTCGTTTTGTGCATTGGGGTGGATATTGCAATTTAGTGACCCTACCTAAGGAATATCTCAAGATCACTTTACCAAAAAAAACCAAAAAGGATACCCTATTTAAGGACTGGGCACATAAAAAACCCTACCCTATCGGGCAGCACATACCTTTATAGCGTATAACAGAGAGTACCGCCCCCCCCCCCCCCCCCTCGGGATGACTCTAAACAAAAACGGCCTTTATCCAGTCAATTTCTATAAACTTGAAAAACGTCGGGCCGACATTTTTCTACCCTACGAGCAGTTGGTTTCTCCTACGCTTCCCGAGAGAGAAATCACTGCGAGCAACCGTTTGATTTTCCATCGAGCAGGTGCGAAGTACGTCACACCCACGTGATGCATTCAACAAAATGGAATCACTACTCAACAGGCTTGCCCAAACGCAGCAGTTACGTAGCTGAACGCACGCGCAAGCGCCAAAACAGGTTTACTAACCCGTTTTACTGGTTCAAATTTAATTTATTCCTCCTTGGCGTCCTTTGAACGGCGGTTCACCCAAACGCGACGGTTTGAAGAGACATAAGTGTGGGCTAGATGAGAAAGATCTGCAACAAGTTTTCCTGCTTGTTTGGTGTCTCTCAATTTCGTTGCCATAGTGTGATTAATAAGTTCGAAGCAAATGAAGACATCTGACTCGTTTGTTTTTGGTGGACGGGTGGAGTGGGTTAATTCAAACTTGAGAATATTAATTACATCATTTTGCTTCACATAGCCAATTTAATATGCCCAGCTGGGCAATGATGATAGCCATTCCAGTCTTAATTAAAACCATTGAAATGGACCGAGTCTTTTTGTCGTAATCATGATCTGTCTAATTAAACAGCAAAATTCTGAAATTTTAGAGGAAAATCATGGCTAAGAGGCAAGCTTGCTCTCAAGTAATAAATCGGAAGGGCTTTGTGCAAAATGTGATGAAATGTTCCTGACTTTTTCTCAATTTTCAATTGTTAACGTCACACGATTGCCCAGCTGTGCACATCAGCCGTAAGTTGTTTACTTTCTTCATTTGTGATAAGAAATGATACATGAATTTCTCGCACTCGTTAGTGCCCATTGCAGGTAGAAACAAGAGGTCTGCCATTCGCTTTTACTGAAAAGCTCCATCTAATTCAAGTAAGTGGACAATTAAACCGAAGTGTATAAGACCAAGAGAGGACAATTGAAATGAAGTGCTCGAGGTCATGAGATAGATCGAAAAGTATGGAAAATTGCAGGGTCGGTTTTTGGTTATATTTTCTCAACATTAACAGAAAGTCTCTTTTTTAACACAGTTTATGCGAGCTCTTGAAACTATCAATCCTTTTATTGACATCTTTAGTCGACTGTGCAAACCGAGATGCATCGCCTATTTCTCCAGTTGGCTTTTGGAATCACCTTCTTGAGTATCTCATGTTATTCTCAGGTAAAAACGGCTTTTAATTATAATTTTGCTAGTTTCTAAAAGAACTTCAAACTTGTTCCAGAGATGCTTATAAAATGCTAACCTGAAAGGAAAGCAAGTTGAAAGTTTGACGGGCAGGGCTAAACGTGGCACTTAATCGTGACGACAAGGGAAAAACCTGATGGCTTCGAATTCTAAACTTAAAGCGAACGATGTCGGATAAACAAATATTAAGTAGTTTGTTTCAGATTTAGTGACAAAAGTGATCTTAAATAGACTGTTCTCATAAAATGCACGGGAAGTTGACTGGCAATTAACGTTCAGTAATTAGGATTTAATAAGGATTAAAAGTTGTAAATTAAAGTTTTGTAATTTAGGATCAAGAACACGCCTTCAGTGGTATTAACGTCCCACAAGGTGTCTGAAGTGCAAACAAATTTATACTCATAAAGTAAGCCCCCGGCCACCTTCCTTCAGCAATTGCTTCTCCAAATTCTCCTTTTGAAATCCTATACCTACATAAAACGTAATGATGACTTCGTGAGGAACGATTATTTAGGGGTCAGAAAAGTTCGAAGTTTAAATTTTCCGTCGCCCAACAGTTCCGGGACCTTGATTCTGAGCACGCCTATTGCGAACATTTTTCTGTCTCCCATAATAAATTCGTAAAAGTACAAATCACAGTTCGTTTGTTTTGGTTTGTTTTTTCGTCAGGCAACTGATGTTGAGTCACTTTCTCAGCAAATTCAGGTAAGAGAATTAAAAGAGTCTGATAACACGCAGAAGATCAGTTCTGTCACAGCCGGGCTCCCCAAACTCAGTGTGAGGGAAAGCCAACAAAAATATAAGGATTTGTATGGGATTCCCGATAAACCCTGATAAACGACTTGAGAACATAACATTACAAACAAATTACCAATGAAAAAGCCTAACCCTTGCTGCCAATGTGGATTGCTTCCTTCCTGTGTGTTTTTGAGCTATTTCAATTCCTCGGTCGTCAACGGTATTATAAAATACCAAGGCTGCACACTAAATTCTCGGTCGCCCACCAAATTGAGTCAAATTTGCCTGGATAAAATGTTCCCACGGTTACAATTCCACAACGGAATCAATTGACAAAGATTAAACTTTCATTTCAACCCACCAAAAAAGCAACAGCAGCCCTGCGAGCGAGCGACCTCTGCCGGTAGTTCGTCCAATCGATCGGAACCAAAACCATTTTCGGAAGGTAGATTTCCCTGCAATGTTGGAAGGTTGAACTTTTTAACCGGCTTTATAACTCTGCCCGCCGTAACAAACTGAGCCCTAACTGGGGTCCTAGACCGTAGATCTAGACTACGATCTAGGACCCGACCAGGTAGGTCGTTGTCAATTGATTCCGATGTGGAATTGTAACCGTGGGAAAATTTTATCCAGGGATATTCGACTCAATTTGGTGGGCTCCCGAGAATTTAGTGTGCAGCCTTGGTATTTTAAAATACCGTTGACAACCGAGGAATTGAGCAAATACAACTGAGCGCATAGAACTGTAAACTCTCTTGCATTCATTTTTTGTATTTGTGAAACGCATGATCCGGCACTTGGTTTTTAGTTCCAAAGTACCCTGCCAGTTAACCCTACGTTCATTCCCGACAGTGCCACCTCATCCCCCTCCCCTAAAATTAAAAATCTACTAAACGTTACGAACATTCCATATACCGTTTTTGTTCTCAGGCCTTGACGGATCGGATTGATGCTGCACATATAGAGTGCATAGGCAAGATGACTTCGTTCGCCCCAGCTTCCGATGCCCCAATAATGTTCCTTGATCGGCAGAACGTAGATTGTCCAGAATCCCATTTATTGGCCCAATTCCACCTCGTTAGAGAGGAAAGCTATGTTGACTCTTCCGGGGTTCGCTATAATTACCGATGCTGCAGATTAGTTCTGTAAACAAAGGAACCAGAAATATGAAAACCGTGCGATTAAAAATTCACTTAATTTCCATTTCCTTTAAAATAATCGGTTGTAGAGTCTAAATGGTACTATAATACATTCAAGGTTATCAAAAAGACGTGTTGTTTTTTTTGTTGTTGACTTACGAATTGAGTGGTGACGTCATGGGTACGGGTCATGTGATTTTTCTGATGCTCTGGGTTTTTGGTTCATTCCCGACAGTGCCACCGCAGCCCCCCTCCCCTACATTGTAAATAAAAGATTTGTTTCGTAGTTGAAATCTACTAAACGTCACCAACATTCCATGTTGGTGATTTTGATCTGAGGCCTT
>NC_090873.1:33209418-33219418 GCF_036669935.1 Montipora foliosa
ACCTATTTCAAATCTGCGCTTTGTTTCCAAAGCAACCGAGATGGTAGTAGCTTTACGCCTCACTGACCACCTGGAGGATAATAATCTGCTTGAAATTTTTCAGTCAGCATACAAGAAAGGACACAGTACGGAGACAGCTCTTATGCGAATTAACAATGATCTACTTAGAGCGATCTACGACAATGCTTGTGTCATTCTTGTACTTTTGGATCTCTCAGCGGCCTTTGACGCTGTCGACCACCAAATATTACTCACACGACTTAAGTGTCGCTACGGTACAGGTGTCAAAGGTAATGCCCTAGCTTGGATGCGTTCATATCTCTCAAATCTAGCAAATCTGCCAAGAACATCGGTGTTTTCCTTGATAGTGTCCATTCTATGGATGAACAAATTAATAATATCTGTAAAACCGTGGCTGCCTTTTTCCACCTTCGTAACATAGCTAGAATTAAAAAGTTCTTTCGTACTGTCAGTGTGAAGTACTTATTCATGCTTTTATTTCGTCGAAGTTGGATCATTGTTACGTACTTTTATCTGGCCTACAGAAGTTGCAAGTTGAAAGACTGCAACATGTACAAAATTCAGCTACCCGCCTGCTAACAGCCACTAGCAGATATGAACACGTTACACTTGTACTTAGAAGCCTACAATGGCTTCCTGTGTCCGCCCGTATTGACTTTAAGATACTTCTTCTTGTTTTTAAAGTTATTAAATGGTCTAGGTCCTCTGTATCTATGTGAACTGTTAAAACCGTACATTCCTAATAGAAACCTAAGATCTTCTAAGAAAAAACTTCTAATGGTACCTAAATGCAATCTTAAAATTAAACATGGATATAGAGCGTTCTCTACACAGGGCTCCTACACTATGGAACGCCCTGCCAGACGACATAAGGCAGATGGAACACCTACAAACGTTTAAGTCTAAACTTAAAACCGATCTATTTAGGCATTTGTAGTTTTTGTTTTCTTTCATTTTTACTAATTTTTTTAAAGCGCCGCTGGATCTTTGAGAAGCGCTGCGCTATATAACTTATCTATTATTATTATTTACTATTTATTATTTAAATAGTTTCTGAAGCACCAGTTGCACACGTTACATAAATCGTCATTCATTTCTGCCAAGGCAATGTCTTTGTTCGAAAGCTTGAAGGAGACTTGAAGCTTTGTATCATCTACGTAGTTATGCGAAATGCATTTCTGTGGAACAGCAAGAAGATCGTTTACATAAATACTAAAAAAGAATGGACCCAGGATGCTACCTTTTGGGACTCCACTACATAGTGGCAGGGACTCGGACAACGTAGAGTTTATCCTTACAACTTGCTGGCGATCACTGAGGTAACTGCGAAACCACTGGAGACAGCTATTTATCTATCCATCTATCTATCTATCTATCTATCTATCTATCTATCTATCTATCTATCTGAATTTTCTCTGTAAACATCCTCATCGTTCATACCAATTCTATTTCTGGAATGTAGATACACACTTTCCAAGCCAAATGACTTGGACTGATCACGAAATTCTTACAATAAAGGTTTTTTGATAGCGTTCTCAAAGCCGTCGTCGTCATCTTTAGCTCCCTTGAGTTCCTTCTGACTTGGCGGGATTATTTTTAAACACTCCTGAGCCTTGATGTTTTCCAGGCGCAACAGACCCCCCCGCCCCCGCCCCCGCCCCCCCCCCAAAAAAAGCAGAATACACCCAGAGGTAAGGCTATTTGCAGGGTGCCGAATCCTTTTACTAATAAACAATTGGATTCTCAAATATGGGGGAGTGGTCATTTGAGTATGAATGCATTTGTATGTATGCACAATCAGGGTTTGGAACGTTCAACCACGATGGCATGAACCACCGTGACATGAACTTGATAAAGGTTTTACTTCCTTCCTTACTCACCGTTCAGGGGGTGAAGAGGAATAATCGGGCGTCTTGCTTACCGTGAATATCCCATGACGTTTTTTCTTCACAATCAATTTCCACTGAATAATCTTTACAACGCCGGTTATTGTGGTTTCGTGTTTAGAGTCTTTTAATTGTTCTTGCATTCATGACATGATTTTGCAATTTCTCTCATTTGAAGGGTAGTCCCTGTAAACTTGAGCAGAAGTTCACGTTATAGACCTTTTTATTGTCCACATTTTGCTTTTCCAATTTGGACCACGCGCTATCCTCAAGGGAAAATACCTTTTGTGTTTTCGTTAATAAGGCGTACACAGTCACGGACGTAGGACGCAGTTTAAAAGCAACTGTCAAAATGATGGTTATCTACTGGATTCAAATATGCGCCGCATCACTGAGCGCAATAATGTGAGCAATATCCAAGGTGTCCCTGACCCTCATCTGCACTAGGCTTGATTACCAGCCGCTGTTTCGGGAAATGAACCAGCGCTCACTCCCGATTTCAGAGTAAATTGTAATTGCCGTAAGTTCCACGCTCCATGGATCCAGGTGCATCCTCGTACCTAGTTTTGCACCCTGGCCCCAAGACACACCAGTTGCTGACCAAACGAAGGTTGAAAAGAAGTATCGGGCAGTTAACCTGGTCTTTGAGGGAACCAAGAGACAGCTACCCCTGGATTGCAAAAAGTTTTCAAGTTGGAAAAGACTGGTGAGAGTGCCAACATACACCTTGAGATTTGTGTGGAACGCGCGAGCACATAGGCACAACGGATTGGCAAACAACGAAGAAGCTTTGAAGCCTAAAGATGGTTCCCTTACACTCAGCACTGGAAGAGTTACAGAGTGCGGAGGAATATTGGGTAAAACAGATGCAGACTAACCTGAAGGATCGTTTCCGCAAAGGCGAATTCAGAAATCTTAGTCCGTACATCGATGCAGCGGGCGTTGTGAGAGTTGGTGGTCGTGTCGAGAAAGCTTTAGTTTCCTACGACAACAAGCATCCAGTGTTGCTCCCCGGAGACCGGAGTTTCATTGTACGACACATTCACCAGTGTGGACACGCAGGAGTTGCAGCAACAGTAGGCAAAACGAGAAAGAAATACTGGATAATTCGAGCTCACGACTTGGCAAAGACAATGAAGTTCAGATGTGTGGTATGTCGGAAAATGGCAGCGAAAGTTGAATCCCAAGTAATGGCAGACTTACCTCAAAGCCGATTAGCACCCTTAACTCCGTCGTTTCACTTACGTCCTGTGATTACTTTGGCCCCTACAGTGTGAAGATTGGCCGGAATAAAATTACGCTTATACGATTCTCGAGAGTCCAAAGTCTGTATTTGTGAGTTTTCTCTGTCCAAGAGAACACGCCCAAAACACTCTTGGATCTCATACCTTATAAAGCACTTTTCTTTGAAATCCTTGGACGCCCTTTTCCAGTCATAAACGGAAGAAAGCCACCTAAAGTGCCCTTTCCTTCGAAACATCTCTTCTGATACAAGCGACCGCCACCTGCGCCACACAAGTTCCGTGACTGAGTCAAAATGGCAGCATTTCCCTCACTGTCGCAGACAAGCTGCAGGATCTCTATTAGCAGTTCGTCTTGAAGACAGGCAATGTCTAGAGAAACAGTTTTAATGTAGAATCAATGTTCATGTCAGTTTACTGATTTAACTTAAGTCAAAAACTATACTTGCTTTTGTAGAGAAGAGTGCAAATTCATGCATCCAATGTGGGTCAATAGTAATATGCCTGTTAGCCGATCCTCGCTATCATCTATGTGGTGTTTTGCAGAACATCCCCCCCCCAACTGCTCCTCCCCACCCCCTCCCCACTGTCTTTATCTCGTTACGACGTGCTTGAAAAATCTCGTAACACCCAAGAATAGGAATAGTTGAGATTGTCTTCTTCCTTCGACTCGAGCAATTCCGATACTAAAACAAAAATGTACCAATTTTACACATGAGCCCTCTGAATAGATCTCATTAAGTTTTTCACTATTCGGTAAGGCCGAGTAGTTCTGTTCAGGTTTCATCGGAATTCTTCCTCTCGATCCCCCTCCGGGACGCCCGGAATGTTCAAGGTTCCTGATTTTACTAAAGCCTAACAAGGTAGGGTATTGAATGACGCCAACCGCTCATGTGGCCTTTTAAATTTCCTCGGAGCAAATTGTTTTTCACTAAGGTGGTTAATTGAATTGTTCCTGACGAAATCAACCGGGCAATTATTAATTTTTTGGGTACTTTCATTTTTCTGATCCAAAGGCAGAATTGTTTTAGGGACAACTTAATTACCGGTAGGTGTCTAACAATAATATGCTCAAGGATTAGTGAAAAAGACAAACAAACAATTAACAGATGGAAAAATTTGTAGTCCACGATATGGGAAGCCACTTGTAGCAATATTCAATAAATGGATATTTCAATTCAAAGAGTCTATTTTAGTTCAATTCAATGCATAAATTTATGTTCAATATACTTTTTTTTGGTTCAACTTCCGATTTTGCATTCAACACTTTTTGCATTAAAATACATTTTGGTATCCTTCAATGCGATTGCTTCGGTTCAACCTTTTCTTTTTAAATTTCAAGAGCACATTTCGCATTCAACACTTTTTATTTCGTTCAACCAGAAACCCACGTGGGTTGAAACGTGTAACGGCCCCTTGTGTGCTGGGAAGCAAGCTTCTGAATATTCAATTTGCTAAGTACCATATTTGGAACAACAAGAGCGAGGGGTTTCCAAATATGGTACTTAGCACTGAAACATTCAACTAATCAGTTCGCACTGAATATTCGGAAGCTGTGAACGCGCGTTACACGTTTCAACTCTTATGGGTTTCTGGTTCAACGCGAATTACTTCCGTTCAACGATTTCTTGCACAGCGGTTGAGAAGTTAGTAGTCCATGTATGACCCACCATACATTGGATACTAACCGACAAATGTTGGATTTGGGGATTAAATAACGTTTTAGGCCTAATTAGTCCTAATTGGATCAAAGATTAGCTTTTGTAAATGGTTTGGGTTGTTTCAGTTGCGGTAAATCGCAGGTTCCAGCCTCCCGTTACGTCACGAGAACAAGAGGGACTAGGCAATAGTGGTCAACCGCTGTGCAATAAATCGTTGAACGAAAGTGCATGAATTGCGTTGAACGAAATAAAAGTGTCGAATGCAAAATCAGAAGTTGAACCAAAACAAAGTATATCGAACATAAATTTATGCGTTGATTTGAACTAAAAAAGACTCTTTGAATTGAAATATCCATTTATTGAATATTGCTACAATTGGCTTGCCACACTATCATTCAGGCTTCTGTTAAATAAAAGCTAACACGTAAAAACAGGCTATTTTCAACGTTGACCTCTCGTGTTAAAGACGCGAGGTTAAATTACTCAAAGAAGAATGGGCTTTATAACGTATTATTGAATTGCAGAGGGCAAGTATAAAGAAAAGAAAGTGATATACCAAATACCCGTATTAAGCTGCAATATACCGTCAAGAAACTATCAGGTGACAAAACACATCCCCGTGCCCTATGATAATCTTTTTCAATCTATTTTAAGCTTCGCGCCACGCTGTGAAAGTTATTTTTAGTTTCGTCCCCATGGCCGCGCGGCCCATGGTCAGAGGATCAGATGTCATTGTGAAGAAACTTGCGAAGACTTTTCTCGCCGTCGCATGATCCAGTGAAGTCCTAAATCGAAATTTGAAGATGTGATCGGCTTTAAGCGGTAATTACGTCATTATAATTGACCAATCAGGTGTCTTTCCTAAAATAGCCTCGCAGCTTGACTACGAGCTAAAATTAGATTGAAAACTTGGGAAGAGGCCCATGTATGGGGGATGTGTTCTCTCACCTCATAGTCTCTTGATACCGTATACCCGATTTAAAAAGCCCCTGTATATCGTATACCCAAAAACCCTGGCTGACCAGAAATAAACAAATACCGCTAATTTCTCTCACCTTTCTTCTAATTCCTAAACAGATGGAGTATAAACAGACATCTCCTATTCGCGAAAACAACGAAAATTGTACACACACGGTTTAACGGTCACTTAAATCCGTTTGTGTTGGCCTTTATCTTCACTCGCGCGTGCACTCGAATGAGCGGGTGACGCATGCGTAAATACCGATCTTGTAACCCCCTCATTTTTCCTGATTTTGCAATTGCAACTTTACTCGTTTCTATCTCTGCTTCCGGACGGTGAATTTTTTTTTCATATTTTGCACGTTAGCTTAGATTAATTTAAAACGTTTGTCTTTCAAATTTAAAAAAATTCTGTAGGTGAAAAAAAAAGTTAGCGACACAATTCAAAAATACTTATTTTTCTGAGAAACTGACCTATAGATTTTGGTGAATTTTAAAGTGGTACTATGATCAAATTTTTACCCCTTGATTTTTTGAGTGTATCACGTAGAATTCCATGAAAGAACAAAAACGCCATTTACCGTTTGCAAATATGTTCATTAGTTCCGGAGATATTTAAGTTTGAAAACTGGGTAAAATATGCAAATGAGATGACTAATGACGTCATACACTCAACCCAATATTGTATTGAGTATATAAATAGAGCTACCTTAGCCAATTTGCAGTGCAGACCATTGAAACTTGGTAGTCTAATAGTTCTACAGGAAACACACCTATGGCTATAAAAAATTATGTTCCCATGGCAACTCACTCTTTTCCAGTCCCCACCCACTTGATTTCAATATGTTAGAGATTTTCAGCTTGAAGAATGTTAAACAAGGCCACAAAGTTGTGCTAACATATTTATATGCTTGCTAGATCATGCATATGAAGTGCTGTTACCAAATATCAAAATGGAACGCCAAAGGTGGCCAGAAAAGCTCATAATATGGGGGAGGTCTGGAACCCAGTATGATACCATGGTAACAGAACTGTTAAGCTCATATTGTGGAGAACATTTAGTAGAATCTTACTGCAAAAAATCAAAAATTTCTGATACAAATTGGCTGAGATATCTCTTTTCATCATATTTGAACAAAATTTGGTTGAGTGTATATGACATCATCACTTGGCTAATTTGCATATTTTAAAAACTCGAATATCTCTGGAATGAAAAGAGATATTTGAAAAAAGTAAACAGCATTTTTCTTCTTCTCACGCAGACTACTTGTTTATGTTTCAAAGTGGCTTAGATAGGAAAGATGCAATTTTCGTCATAGTACCACTTTAAATATTTTAGACATTATTTCCAACATAATCTGGTAACGCTGAATGGGAAGATTTCACCGTCCCGTTTTTTTTTCAAAAAAGACAATATATCTTGATTGTAAGGCTCAAAGAAATTCCATATATCGTTGCCATGGTAACGTTATTTTGGAGGAAAACGTGATGTGAGAAATCTATGATGGGTACTTAATATCCTGGCCAAATTTTGTCTTGATATGATTGCCCTAACTGTATCTAAAAACAGAATATGTTTATTTGTTTGAAAAAAGGAGAAAACTATTTCGAGCCTCCTTAAAGATTCACATCGATTCACATCGATTCACACTTGAAACGAAGGATAGTATTAGTGCCCAGTCGTTTAAGTTCACACACACCGAGAAGACCTTGGAGGTATGGGGACGACACTACAAATGTTACCAAGACGATAAACAAAATGGCTGAACTGCAACAAGTTCGCTACGGAGACTATTGCTGAAGTGCTAAATTCCACGTGAAATGAGAGCAACTTTCGGCAAAAAAATAAAGTTCGTGGGTTCAACGGTCGACGAGACACTTTTTGGGGAGAGAACCAGATCGAGGGAACCATTTCGTGTTCCTGAATTTGAGCCACCGTGGATTGATAATGGCAAGAAGAAAAGTTCGTCTTCAAAACCTTTGCTATTTTACTGTCCAACCTCATCAGATCGTCCGTCATCATCTCGTTCGCAAGCAAAGAAAGGGTCACCTTTGCTTTCTGCGAACAAACCAGTGAAATTCGCACCTTCCTATGCTGACGATACCCTGTTTGGGAAAAGAAGGACGAAACGCTCAGATTCTCCGCCTCCGAGTGACTTTGAACCTCCATGGGTAAAGGAAGGCAAGGGAAAATCAGTTAGACCGCTTCTGTTTGATTGTAACCCGAGACTTGTGTTCGATAATTCGTTCGACGAAAGTGCTTTCAATAGCACTGTTGTGTCTTCTTGTAGTACTCGTCAAAGCTCTCGATGCTCTTCAGGAACGACTTCTAGGGCACGAAGCGTTGGAAATTTATCGAAGCCAAGCTATAAACCACCATGGAGATAGATCACAGGGACCAAAAGCGAGCAATCTTTAAACAATGAGCGGCTCAAGTTTTATTAAGGGTAGAAAGTTTGTGAAAGAGTTGCGTGTCCCTTTGAAAAGTCTTCATCCACACGGCCACATGAGACTAAATTCAGGAATTTCACCGGTCTCACTTCACTTAATTACATCACGTCGATAATTTAAAAATGGGTTCTTTGACTTATTAAATGCTGTTGACCAACACCATTTAGAATGGATGTTCAGGCTTAGCATTAAGTGTGATGCTGCTTGCAACCAATAGTACCCACTTGAAATAGTATTTTTGGGGTAGTCCTTTGGGATAGTCCATGGACTGGTGGTCAGCCTTTTCAACTCTCCCCCCTCTCCCCCCCGAGACAAGTCAAGTATGTGTTGTTTGTATAGGTAACCACATGATTTTGAGTGCAATTTGGAATAAATAAGCACAAGTAATTTTTTTCAAAGACAACCAAAATTGCATGAGCCCATAGGGCAAGTGCAATTTGTAGTCTTTGAAAAAATTTACAAGTGTTTATTTATTCCAAATTGCACAAGAAAAATTCAAGATGGTTAAGCAGAAGAAACGCAAGCGTATCACGCAATCAGGGAAAAATTGCATCATAAATTGCACCATCCAGGGCATGCGCTTGATTTGAAAACAAAAGATTTGATTGGTTCTGACAAAACCCCATTCTTTATTAGCCAATCACAATCCAGAATTTCGATGTGTAATTTGCACTGGTATTACACTTTTTTGCACCGGTGTTACACCTGAAATGTAATACTCTCAATCATGATCGAGTAATTTTTTCATGTATTAAACTTTAGTAAACTTGGTGCAATACTTGCTTTGAAAAGACTCTCCCATCTTCATGTTGTCCATGGACGTCCTCATGGTTTATGCCACTGACTCAATGGATAGGTAAAGCTAATAGGGATGTACAGAATTTATATCAGGAACCAATGGCAAATTATTTTCGGAACAAGTTACCACTCCAAAAAATTTTGATTTAGGAACTGAAGGTACTTGGAGAGAATTATAGTAACCAATTTTTAACTTTCCTGCTTGCGATAAGTGCATTGCGCATAGTATGCCACTTGTAGTAGTTTAGTTCCTCAAATAACAGTTGAAGGTTATGAATAAAATGGTGACAGAAGTGTTTTTTTTTTACCATCAGCTGTTGATGTAAGCAATACATTTGTACAACACATACCGGAAAAAAATCTTTTTATAGCCCGTTAAACAGTTATATTTTATCCTGCATACCTTCATACATGCATACACTGATGTTTACTCATTTCAAATTGTTGTAAAAATAACCGATCTGAATTCACACTGATGAAGGGCTAACACTCAAAAAATCAGCTTTCAAATTTCTCTTCAGTGTTGAATTTACCATATCAACCCAGCTGATATCAAAACCTATTTCTGTGTTTCAATCTCACCGACGCAGCGCCGCAGTTTCTTTAGAAACTAAACCCCTTTATGGCTTTATCCATTTTAGGCAAAGAGAAGATTCCTTTTTCTTAATACATATATGTTATTTGCTGGCCAGGAGGTCTGTATTGGGAAAAACTGTGCCAGAGATCTCGAGTATGCGGTCATGGGCCATACACGAGACCAAGGGCACAGTTTTTCCCAATACGAGCAGACCTCGGCCAGCAAATAATGTATTTATTTTTTATTCTACTGGATTGCTGATTGCTGTGAAAGGGCTTAAAATGTCCCTTACGTGACAGAAATAGATGTTAACGAAAAAGGAGCGCATGGCTTGAAATAAATACCTCTTACTAACTGAGTTTGAGGACCCATTGATTTATGGCCCAAGCGAAAAGCACGCGGGCC
>NC_090873.1:33229418-33251918 GCF_036669935.1 Montipora foliosa
GCTCCAAATTTGGAACATGGAAAAATGAGCCAAAGAATCCAACAAAAAAAAAACCAACCTCGTGACTTCCTTGAGACAACATTCCAATGTCTTGTGACCTTCGATTCTTTATAAAACACTCTCAAAAATCGAGATTGGATTGCGCCGAGAGTGTCAAGATTCCCTAGCCATGGCTGTGCTCTTCCTGTCTTTGGTCGTTCTTTTTACATCTTGTCAAGCCAAGTCTTTTCAAGAGTCTGGAGCTCTAACAAGAGAGGCCATTGACTACATCAATGCTTTCTCTACTTGGAAAGCAGATCCTGATTATGCTAACTACGACCAAGAACATTTCAAGGGCTTATGTGGTGTTCCCCTCGACGGAAATGTCATCCCCCGTCCACTGAAAAAGACTGGCGTTTTGGAAGGTAATTATTGCTATAAATCTTCATAATTGTTATTGTGGAAGCGCAGATTCGGCCAGAACACAATAGATGTTATTCTTATGCAAGTATTAAAGTGTCGGGGATTCAACAGTTAAGTTCAGAATTTTCGATGAAAATGTCAGGTCGAAAAGTTTTATTAATAATAGTCTATTGGTGCAGTATTTAAATTATCAGCGTACTTACACTGTACTTAGCTTTAAGCTATGCATCATCAAAGCTTAATGTGGGCATCTAATGTCGCAGTGTATTTTTTTTTAACAAATTTAAGCTAAAGCTGAATACTTTATTATTAAGAAGTGCGCTCACCTTACATGATGGAGGTATAAAGGGTCATTTAAGAGCTTGCAGTTCTTGTATAGATTATTTATTCAGAAATTTATTACTTTTCAAGAAACGACAATTATGCATATGCACACCGATTCACCTTCAAGGACAATAATATAGGGCACGCAAGTGAGCTTTAGAATCATAAAATACAAAATGTAACTCTATATGTGTGGTGTTCAGTGAATGCTGTGTCATGGTACGTGAGGATTAGTGATAGGAATGCTAAATCTCCCGGTCATAGGCATGGGTCGCACTTGGGAAAAGTTTTCAACTGCGACCAAAAAAACCGCAATCGGAAATGAAAAATTGTAGTCATCTTTGTAGGATCACACTAGTAGAGTTTTGACTCATTGACAAGTGGAATAGAATTTCACTGGGAAAACATTTTGTTATCATTTCAAGCAACATGGATCCAGATGAAGCCTTATTTATTACTATTGCAGTGATTATGCTACTTTTTTGGCTGATCAATACTTCTTCTTGTTCGTTCGTCCACTTTTCGTAAGATTGTTCGCCAGTTTCCTAAAGATCAGCATTCCCAGGAATCGATGGAGAAGCGTTTGCTTGCCAATAATTGGAAGTCTACGGTAAAACCTTGGGGTTGTGAATGGTCGTAGCTGAGTTTCGATGTGCTAGGTCATCTTGCTTGCATAGTCCGTGAAATTGGGAAGGATAGTAAAAACCATGTCCATCCCTAACAAAAGCGCAAAGATTTCAGAATTTCCACGTTTTGTTCACACAATAATTATTATATCATGTTGCAAATCTATATCACGTTTCATTGACAAGCATTGACAGTTACCGCCATGATTCCTATTGTTTAGCTCGAGTTTTCCAAAATCTGCCTGCCCGACCCAAGCACTTTGATGTTTTTGCCGATTTTCCAAATTTTTCCAAAATGGGAAACTTGGGGTTGCACTTGGCAATGTGAAATGATGACAGATTTTAACCGCAAAGTACGCAAATTTTATGAAAAGTTTCCCAAGTGTGACCCGTGCTGTATTCAACATTACCCAAGCATAAAATCAATAATTTTTTAACACTAAGGGATGGGGACACTAATATTTGATTACCAGAAATGAACCTGTGATGAGACATTTAACAGCCATTTAGCTGAGGGGATCAAAGTTTTAAAAAAATGAAATGCTGGTGTTGGGATAAGTTGGGGGGAGGGGAGGGTGGAGTGATGGACATGTGTATTTTGAAGCTTTTGTGTTCAGTCATATTAAGAAACACTAACTTTTTCGAGTAAAACGTGTGATAGCCCTCATCAGAATGATATATGACGAAGGCTGTCACTAGCACATCAATTTCAATTTCACTTGTTTTACCCAAAAAAAGTTAGTGTTTTTTAATGTGTCGTTGCCATACATGTTTATTACTGTTTTACACTGGCTGAAGCAACCACTAATAATAAATACACTGTGACACTTATCACAAGTTCTGCTCACATGTCTGCTCAATGGCGTAGAATATGTTGTACCATTGTATTAGGTTATATTTAGAGGATATTAGTAAACACTGACTCAGCATGACACAGTAGAAAGTCTCAAATATTCTTGAGCATTACATGTTCTGCCCGGCCAGGGTCAGTTGAAGCTTCAAATTTATGTGGCCAGTATATTTCCGTGGAAGGCAAATTAATGTATAGAAGTGTCCATGACCAATTGAGAGCTCTTCCATACAAACAGATACAAAAATGTTGTGCAAACCTAGATAATACTTATTGTAAACTGCTGTTTTTTTTTTCAGTGTGGATTGGTCTATTTGGCATTCAAGATTATAGATCATATTCGTAAATGGCAGCTATTGTTCTTTTGTCTTTATGCTTATCATCCTCACAGTCTAGCCTCAAATGCACGAGCAAAATTCAACAGAATTTTTTTGCTCCAACATGAGGCTATTGAGGATAATTTCTTGGCTGCCATTCATGAATAATTGGTCTACTAAAGTAAAATTAATTGCTACTAGAGTGGTTTTCAATTGAGTGTCGAAAGTAATTAGATAATTACTTTGGTTTATGATTACTTCACTCGGTGATTGGTTCAAAGTTCTCGCGCCTTTTTTTCAACCAATCAGAAGTGAAACCAAAACCAATCGTGGCTCACCCGTGCACATTTTCCCGTGCTTTGTGTTTGCTACGTGTAATTACTTCAAGTTTTGATTGGTTTGCCGGATTGTCTCAGTCCTTTTTGATTGGCCAAAATAATTACTTTGGTTTTGTTTTTACGACACTCAATTGAAACTCGCTCTAGGTAGCTATATTTAACAGTTGCTAATTTCCTTTTTTTGATTCTTATTTAGAAAAGACAGATTACCAAGTCATTAAGGTTCCAGACTCGTTTGATTCAAGGGAGGAGTGGCCCAAATGTAAATCTATCGATGAAATACGTGATCAAGGATCATGTGGAAGCTGCTGGGTTAGTGCTTACAGTAGAAATATTTTAAAATGATTTTAAAGTGCTACTTATAACGATCAAAAATTCTTATTCAATTCTTATTTTCCTTTGGTTTTCAAAGCTAGGTCAACTAAACACTAAGTAACCCAAGTTTTAAGCCTTGATTAAAAAAGACACCTGTTAATGTTAACTGGAATTTTCCTATTTAATGGTCCGCCATTACTAACTTTAAAATCTTGAGAAAGCTGGATTGAGAAGATGACGTCAAAGACTTGATAGTTTAAGAATGCGAGACATGTGTATGTTGCTGAATTAGAATGCAGCATGGGAGTTTCATGCTTTCAGACTTAAAAATTCACATAATTTTTGCATGTATCATAAGATGCACTTACATGCTGAAATTTTAAGCTATAATTTGAGTAAATGACATCACCGTTCCCTAGATCCAACCCTCTGAGGTGCAGTCGCTCAATTTTGAACACAAGTAATGGCAGGCTGTGAAATGCAAATGTTACACTCAAATTAAACAGCCTTTGGATAAAAATCAAAGCTCAAAATTTTGCCAGGCAGTCAAAACAGAAATTGTCATTTGAGAGAGGGGAGGGAATAAAATTATTGTTTAGGCATTGGGGGGGGGGGGGGGGAGAGGAGGAGGGAGAAACTGTGTGTAAAGGAATAAATATTAAAAAATCAGAATCCGAAAAACAAGCTAAACTTGTCATCATCGTCATCACTTTGCCAAAGCATCATGCTTGCCAAGGTGACAACATTAGTTCTACTCTAATTCAGGAAACTGTTATAAATTCAAATCAAAGCACATGTTAGTTTATGGAAAGAGAGGAAAATTGGAGTATCCAGAGAAATGAAAACCTTGCAGAACTGCATTGAACCAACAAACTCAACTTGCTTATGAAGTTGAGTCCAGGTATCAGGAACAACCGTTGTCTTCATTCTGTAAAATGGATAGACAGGCAGATTATGGATGTATACATGGACTCCAGGTCCATGGACCCTTTCATGGACCCTGTCCATGGACTTTCCCTGCGGACCACCCGTTATTCGTTACAAGCAGAAAAATCCTTAGACGAAAGAGAGAAGTGATTGTCGCACTTATCTGGACAATTTAAGCAGTAGCCCATGATTATAAACCTTTCACTCCCAAGAGTGTCACTTATAGATTTTACTCTAACGCCAGACGACTTTACTCATCAATGGGGAACCCCACGGGGGTGAAAGGGTTAAGCCTATGTCAAGGCAGTTTTGGGAACCAATCTATTTTTAGTCTAATCTTTTCCACAAGAAACAAAGACAGTTCCAGTTTGGTGATGCTATAATGTCAATATAGCACTGTCTGTGAAAACGTCGCTCCTAGGTATGGGCTATTGATTTAAGCAATTGTCTCTTATAGACGACACCTATGCCACCTAATATCTGGGCTTCTGATAGGATGCGAAAAAAAATTAAAGATTATGTGGAAAAAATTTTGCCACATTTCGTGTAAACATGCGCTGATTGTGCGGAAATTACACCGGATTATGCGGAAATTTAAACAATTGGTAGAACTACGGCAATAACCCTAACCCCATGTATGTTAGATCTAAGATGTAATGACTGAGCATTGCAAATGCTTTTACAGGCTTTTGGAGCTGTAGAGGCTATGACAGACCGAATTTGCATCCACTCTAGTGGGAGATTGACACCACACATCTCTGCTGAGGATTTGCTTTCTTGCTGCACAGAATGTGGAATGGGGTAGGTTTGCGCTAGTCGGAGTTTCTTAAAATGAGTTTTCGACAAATTGTGTTAGTGAAAATCAAAGTTGCAACAAGAAGTGTACAGTGTAGGTCAGGTTTTATGACTTAGTGAAAATAGACTAGAATTCTGAATGGAAACCTTGACATTATGCAATTCCATCTTTGACTCTACGTATAAATTTGCTCACAACATTGAATCCAATTAAGACTACTATGGACTTTTGACGCACATTATTTTTGAGGGAAGCACGTAAAATCTATCACATTCTGCAACAAAATGTTTTGGAATTGAGCAAAATGTTATATGTTTTATGCATTTTTATGACTTGTTGTGATGTGTTAGATTTTATCATTCCAAGGTAGCCAATGACAGGGCTGTCAACCTCTCAGATACTCATACATGTATCTTTGGGTAGATAAAAAACATGAAAGGCCAATTACTCTATTTTGAAAACCCTTTCAAATAGGCATTTATTGTATTTTTTACTTCATAGGCACTTAGATAAGGAAATTAATGTGAAGAAATTTATAAACCTTTTTCCGGAATTTACGTGTACAGTCTGTGTCTTGATTATCAACAAACGTTTCGACTGAAACCATCAGTCTTCATCAGTGAAGTTTGTCATGTGATAGTTCACTATCACGTGACAAACGTTGAGGAACGGAGGTGAGGGCCCGGTCCCAAGTGTGAGACAGAGAGAACTGGAGCCCCCCCTTTCTGTTCAGGGTTGGGTCCTCCACCCTTTCCCATAACGCTTCTTGTATTCCTCTCCTTGGCCAATCTCATTCTTTATCTAGGATCTTGACTCCCTTTGAATCCAACACGTGTCCCGTGTCCTTAAGGTGACAATAAACCGCTGAATTTTGAGCAGGATTGGAGTTCGGCCGTTGATGAACATTGTTTCAGCCTGGCTCTGATGGACTGACTTCACTGATGGAGACTGATGGTTTCAGTCGAAACGTTTAATTTGTTGATAATCAAGACCTAAATTCCGGAAAAAGATTTATAAATTTCTTCACTTGAATTGTATCCGGATGAATGATAACATTCACTTTCATACGGAAATTAATGTTGGGGGATTCATTCAGGTGGGTTGCAGGGTGTAAAACCTGCGAAAATGTTGGCGATAAAATCTACTATTATTATTGCGCATACGTTCTCTGCTCATCTTGTGATACTAGGGTTTCCTGTGGGTGGTGCTTACTAGTACAGGATATCGTTTTTGTGCAGTTTAAAAACTATGCAGAGAAAGTGCTCGTGGTATCCAAACTGAAAATAACTGGGAGTAACCATGCATTTTTAACAGATAATTTAATTAGCTTCAATTTGGAAAAGAACCCCATGTACATTGCTTTCATTTTAAAGCTTTTTACAAATATTGTTGATCAATTATATTTGAAAAATGTGTGGTTGCCTCTAATTTTCTTTTTGGATTTCAATAAGAGATTGGACAATGTGCAAGCCAGCGAGGCACGCAAGCCATGACTGCAAGTCATGCAAGCCAAGATGGCAAGTCAACATGCGAATCACACATGCAGTTATTGGAAGCTAACCGTTTTAAAATGGGTGCTTACACTTAAATGCGAAATTTTTATGGCCTGCATGACTCGCTGGCTTGCAGATTGTCCAGCCCCTTTCAATAACACTTCTAAAGATCTGCTTTTCCCACACTTATACATAAACCAGGAAAAATGCCTTTGAATTAGTTGGCACCGTCCTTAAACAGTTAGGACACAGTGTGAGACAGTGAGCCATGTGTATGTGCCAGCCATAATATTATTTAAAATTTATGTCTTTTTAGGCTTAATTAAGACTTACAGTAATATTCTACAGGACAGTAAAACTGGTTTTAACATGGCCTGCTGACTTAAATGCCAAGTTAATTAGTGCACCACATTTATTAATGACTGTTCTCTTTTTGTTGCTTGGTTAAGGTGTAATGGAGGATTCCCAGAGGAAGCCTGGTAAGTTGTGGCAAGATCTCATCATTTTGTACATGCATGTAATCTGAGATTACATTAATACCCTCTATATACTTGTATTGTTCTTTAAAAAAATTAAAGAGGACATGTACAAATCTGAAATAATAATTATTTGAAGAATACATGTACTTCAAGGTGTACATATGCGTGATTGTGTACACGTAACTTAGGGTTAGAAGCCATGTGAGGTTACATGTAGAAGTGATAAAAATGAGGTGTTTGACTTAAACAAAGATCTTTCTCCTTAAGCCGTAAGTCACAAAAATAAAACAGTATTTATTTGCTTAATTGCATGAAGCAGTAGAAGTTTCCTTTCATATCCTTGATACAGTTTGAGAACGTTATGGCAAATTCTCTCTGATAATTATAATGAAGACAACATATTGTATGCAACTATCTGTCCCAATGTTTCATTCTTTCTTTGCTTCCTTATATAATTATATTTCCTAATTTTCACACAGGTTTTATTGGCAACAGAAAGGTTTGGTCACAGGAGGCCAGTACGATTCAAACAAAGGCTGTCAACCTTATCAAATCCCATCTTGTGATCACCACGTGAAAGGTCACCTTAAGCCTTGTGGATCTGTCCTTCCTACACCTCCATGTGAGAGAAAGTGTGAAGCAGGCAAGTACATTCCGGTAAAATTTAAGAATCCGATCCCACCAACGCGTCGGCCGACACACCACCGACACACCACCGACACGTCGGCCAACACACTACCGACACGTCGGCCGACACACTTCAATAACAGTTCAATAAGGCCCAAATGAGTCACCGACACGCCACCGACGCACCACCGACGCATCTTGTATGTTATAAGTTTAAACAGCGGCCAACGCGTCGGCCGACGCGTTGGCCGACGCGTTGGTGGGATCGGATTCTTAAATTTTACCCATGACTGCATCTTATGTTAACAAGAGATGCCCTGGTATTTTAGTTTTTCAAATGCACAAATCTCAGATTGGTACAAGTTTGGCTCAGTTTTGAGTAATTGATACTGTTAGATGTTTAGACTTTAAGGTAACCTGTCTTATTCCTGCAAATAAGAGAGCAGTTGCAATAAACAACACATAGCTTCTGAAGTCCTAAACTAGCAAACTTACAAAAGTGATAATATTGTATAGAGATCATTTCACACTTCTTTATTTGTCAACAGGATACAACGTTTCGTACAGTGATGACAAGAAGTATGGCAAGAGCGGTTACAGTGTGGGAAGTTCCGTAGAAGCAATTGCCACAGAAATCATGACAAACGGCCCTGTGGAGGCTGCCTTTACGGTTTACTCTGACTTCCCAAGTTACAAGAGTGGTATGAGCTGTAGCTTTAAAAAGACAATGCTATGACAGTTTTGCCATTTCATGTTAGTTTTGGCAATGTTACCCATAAATTCTATAAAAAAGTTAATTATTGGTTTTAGGGTTGCGATGAAAAAGTGATTTAAGGCAGTCACTTTTAAAGGCAAAAGGTGTTTACACGTAGTTTTCCTCTCGGCTTTTCTGCCATTCCTTAACTATAATAATAATAATAATAATAATAATAATAATAATGATAATAATAATAATAATAATAGATTATATAATAATAATAATAATAATAAATAATAGATTTTGCAATACCATATGATAGCCGTATTGAGGAGAAAGAAGTCGAGAAGGTAGTGAAATACCAGGATCTAGCAAGAGAATTGAAGAAGTTATGGAAAATGAAAACAATGGTAATTCCTATTGTAATTGGAACATTTGGAACAGTTCCAAAAGATCTAAAGAAGAGACTAGAGAATATTGGTTTAGACACCAAGATAGACGAGCTTCAGAAAAGTGTTATTCTGAACACGGCAAGGATTCTTAGGAAGGTCCTAGAAGTTTGAGGAGACTTGCTGTCACCAAGCTTCCTGGGGTACGGAAGTTCCATTGGAAGTCCAATGTGCGAAAACAATAATAATAATAATAATAATAATAATAATAATTAGTATCAAGAAGGACAAAAATGCAAAATCCTGGGTGCTGTTATTACCTGCAAGCTGCAGAAGATAAACACTACTTGGTACAGGACATAATTTTAAGAAGGGTTCTATCCATAAAATGAACTGTGCCCAAGGACCAGCATGACCATACCGGGGGTGGGGGGTAGAGGTTGAACAGTACAACAGCTGAAACAACCCAAATCTTTACAAAAATGCTAACCTTAGGCCTAAACATTATCTAAAGTGTAGTGTTTAGGCCCAAGGTTACCATTTTTGTAAAGGTTTGGGTTGTCTCAGCTATCGTACCCTTCACCCCCTACCCCCTACCCCCCACCCCCGGAATAGTTATGCTACCATGGACCATGGTTTGATTGCAGCCTTAGTGAAGCTTCAAGGAAGCAAATCTTTGGTAAGAACATAGAAAATAATAGGGTGAGCTTAAGCGTGCACGTTTTTGAGACGCAGACCACAACCAGAAGGGAACATTTTGCATCCCAGGACAGTGATGTCTCCCAGACTTTTACACTAATCATCTCTAATGGGGAAAAGATACTTAGCAATGTAAATGTGGTTGTGTGAAGACAAGTTAAAAGGGAAAGTAGCTCACTTCCGGCTGCCGTCCACTTCTCAAAAATGCGTATGCTTAAGCTCCCTAATTGTAATCGTCATCATCATCGTGTTGTTTCATTTATTAGGTGTATATCAGCACAAAGTGGGTACCATGCTTGGAGGACACGCCATTAAAATCTTGGGCTGGGGAACAGAGAACAACACACCATACTGGTGAGCTTAACTGCTCTCAATTTTCAAAGCTTTACAGTAGAGGAAACATCATTGGTGCAAAGTTCTATAATCGTATCCATACATGTATAAAACAACTGAACTTTTTGTTACAGGCTAGTTGCAAATTCTTGGAATGCAGACTGGGGAGACAAAGGTAGGGAAGCTCTCAAGACTAAAAAGTTTATGATGCTGGAGTGAATGGGAGAAATATTTCTCCCAAGATCATGGCATGCAAAGCTTGAGTTTTTCTCAGGGTGGTTGTTCAAGGTTATGTGGGGTGGGGGAAGAGCTCTCTTGTTAACTTAGACTATAAATATTTTTCCAAGAAGTTCACAGCGTGACTGACGGACTGATAACAGATTTCTTACGTCCACAATGTATAGCTAGCTTTTGCACATCTATACCTATACATGTGTATAGACTTTAGGCTCATATGTTCGTCAAGAATTTTAATAGAGTGACCTTTAAATCCACATTGGACTTGTTCATGTGTTTGGCAGGTAACAGCTCAAAAAAAGTAAAAAAGCAAAACAACTGTGCAATTTTACAAGGGGTGTCTTGAAAAGCCCAGCACAAGTGTAGTACATTGCACAAGATAATACAGTTGTATAAAAACAGGACCTAATTAATTCATAACTTTGGCTCTTTCATTGTCTGCAGTACAAGGAAGCTTGTAGCAGATGGTATTACATTTTTCCCATTCTGGAACGTACCTATGTAGTCAATTAAGTGAATTTTACTGGGCTTTTTCTTTTCATTTGGAAGTTTCCATTGGATTGGTTGATCAATTTTTTTTTTCAAACAGCTTCAAACTTGGTTAAAATTGTTGAAAATGAGGGTTGACTTTTGGGTGTCACTTTACTGGGTTTGGTCAGCCATGGGTCCAGCTTCTGCCAAACAACACAGGAAAATCTGATAAAAACTTCGGAGTTCTAACCCTTGAAGTACGAAAGGTTGAAAAAGTGTTCCCTTGGGAAACTCCTGATAGCATCAGAAGCTTCCCTTTGTTTAGAAATGTAAAACCCCTTTAAACTTCATTTCATTTTTCAAAAGGTTATTTTAAAATTCTCCGTGGCCAGGATGAGTGTGGCATTGAATCAAGTGTAGTTGCTGGCATGCCAAGGTTTGATGAGGAACCAAGGATGGTGATCGTGGTCTGAAGAAGCAAGCTTGTATCACTCGACGCCGTCAAAAAACATATTAAAGCATCATTTTTCTACAACATACACTGTAATGACAAACCAATCACTGTAATCACAGTCAATCAGCATGATTGATTGTGAAGATGGTGTTTCAACAATAAAAAAATTTTAACGCTGAATTACATTATTGCAGCAAATGTCACTGAGTAAAATCATGCATTCTTTATTAGTTCCTCCTTGGTGTGGCTTCTTAGTCCATTGACTCCTTGGAGTTTGACTTACATGTGATAGATTCCACTGTCTAACACCAGACAATTGGGGCGTGTGCAAGTTACACCAGTCAAATACACCCTTTTTTTCTCATTTTTGCAAGGATCAAAGTTACTCAAGTACAGATTTCATTCAATGGATTGGGCAATCTAGGATCACAGAGCTCTTCTCTTGACAGGGAGAGAAGAGCTCTGGGGAACCCTTATTAAACAAAGCGTCTTATTGGTTTTCGTGAAGAACAATCAAAAACATCTCTAATTGGTACATTCATCTTAGCACGAGGAGTGAGCAGGTGCTGCAATGTTCAAATAGCCAATTTTTGGCTATGCAAACCCTACGGCGCATGTTCTCCTACACAGAGTTTCCCAGAGCAAAAGATCCGAGGCTCTTGTAACGAGAATGTGGTTTGGGCCGGATAACTTTATCGTGAGGATGAGTCACTATCCATCAGTTTCAATCTCTGCAAAGATTTGCCCTCATAACATGTACTTTAGTGACTGAGTGAGAGGGCTGGATGGGAAAATACCTAACCCAAGGTCATGGCAGACTGACCAAGCACAGCAAGGTCCATGCACCAAATATTTTCCTGTCTGGCCTGAACAAAGCTCACGTAATAAGCATTTTATCATATCGGCTCTTTACACTATTCATGAGCACTCAGAAGATGTAGTTTGAACAAAATAAGTAACAGATGATTAATCTAATAATGTTGTTTGCATTCGCTTTTCTGGCTGTAAATAACTTGGATGTTTAAAAGCGACAAAACCCCTAAAATTGCAAATTTGCACAGAGCAGTACCTCCGCCCTGCTCGTGCTAATGCGCACGGCCCTCATACAGGGAATTCCCAACAGTTTTACAATGAAGGCACACGCGGGGTAGTACTGGCCATATGATAAGTGTGAATATGCATACTCTAAGCACATCTAGTTAAAACATTTGTAAGAAGATCTTGGCCAACCTTAAACATGAAGTAGATTTTATACTCTGGATAGTGACTTATTCACTGGATAAAATTATCTGGCCTTTGAACAACTGCGGCCAGGATTATAAGTAAAACACACACACTGTACAATTTGTTTAAAACAGCCTTGGAAAATTATTTTCCTAGATAACGATGTTTTTTTTTTCATTTGTAGTGGCTATTATATTAAGTTTTTTTCTCTTTTTAATTCACTCTCCAGAATTTTCACATTAATTATGCAGATCATGAAGGGGACAGTTACAATGAAATTTTGTCCACTAAAATTGCAATGGGAAAGTCGTTAAATATAATACACGACTAAGGACCTCGTCACTTCATTACGTAAATACTTTGCACATATCTGGTTGCATTTCTGTTATACTAAGAAAACCTTACTCTCCTGATTACATTCATGTATAGTATGTACAGGGTTAAGGACAAGTATGAGGTGCCAACCCAGATACACTCAAAAGAATCAACCAGCCAACTTGTGGTTCATTTTACTGGTTTTACTTCCGAGATTTACGCCTGCCCTTTGTTAAAGAAATAATCAAAGTCGTACATTCCTTCATTCTTCCTCCCTCCAACTGTCATTTCGTGCCCCTGATATGTTTGAATCTGAAAGGAAAATAGAACATGTTACGTGAATTTACAAAAATAGATATATACTACATACTTCTCAACATTATTAAAATTTCTAATATCTATAATGACAATGTCATTGGAGGCATGTGACTTCTGCACAAACATCAGGAGGTTTCATAAATTCTGATGAATCATTCTCTTAAAGAAGAAACTATTTAATGATGATAACCCTACGTCATTTGTAGAAGTCTCTTGCAGTCTATCACAGAACAGATGCATGGAGACATGCATCATAATTATTTTAATTTATACAGGGTCACAAAGAGTTTAAAGCTCAACTGTGACTGCTCAAATATTTTGACCTTGAAGTCATCTGCCAGAAAGAGATATTTATCTTCTGTACTGTTAAAACTTGTCTGAAGCCTACTCCTCAACATTTTTTGTTTCCCAAGTAATTTCAGTAAACTCTCCCCTTCATTTTCTAAACCTTTTGTCATTTTAAATTCTGAGGAACAGAGTCAAGGTGTCTTATCTGTCAACCAAAAAATCAGTTGGTGATGCCAGTCAATTTGTCTTATCTGTCAACCAAAAGATCAGTTGGTGACACCATTTCAATGCCATCCTACACATTACAGGACCACCTTGCTGGCTGTTTCATGGACAAGCACAATTTATACCCAGGGGTTTCGATAAAATTTGAACGAGGCAGCTGGTTTGAGTATCTAGAATAATAATGACCGTTGTCATTGCCAAATGTCACTGAGTAAAATCGTTCATTCTTTATTAGTTTCTCCTTGGCATGGCTTCTTAAACCATTGACTCAAAGGAGTGAGACGTAATAGATTCTTCTAACGCCAGACGATTAATATTGAAACCAATGACTGCAGTCATTAGAAATATGTCAATTGCCAGCTTCCTTGTTCTAAATCAAAGAATTACGCCAAGAAAAATATAAGTTACCATGTTGCTTGAAACAGCCCAACCTGTTTATTGAAAGGGCACTATCATGTTAAATTTGCAGACAGTTTTAGGCAGAACTCGGTAAAAACCTAAATTAGTACTTAAGCTCACACATGACATTCCTGACAACCCACTAACAAAATATGACATACATTTATCAGCGTATTTTTATGGCACAAAGTGCTATTTACTGGGTTGCCAACCCCAGTCGGAATTCTGTGTTTCACTTCCCGTGTTTTTATTATTCTATTTCTTTTCCGTGTCGGGAAAGGTCTTCCCTGTCCTGGAGCTCAAGAATGGAACGTCAATTGGATAAACAAGGCAGGCAGTGGAAAATAAATATCTGGAATCTTAAAAGTGACGAGTAATGGATTTCGACAACAATCTTTCGCCCGTTGAATTTCTGGTGGTATATTTTTTAGGTCACCCATCCAGATACTAACCCCGTTGGATAGGGTGGGATTAACTTCAGTGAACTTTTGTATTACGAAGCTGTCAGACGCTCAGAGTCCATGCTTAAACTTGTGGTGAAAAGAAGTTGTGAGGGAACTTGAAAATGATCAAAATGTCAGCCTAGAAGTCAATGTTTCTCGATTCCCTTTTATTTTCTTCAATCACTCTAGGTTTAGTACTTTGCTAGTAACCACATGTCTTCTCAGGGGGCTATTTACCTAAGACTTCTGCCATGGCACTAGAACGATATACAATACCAAAACAATATTGTGTACTATTAGAGCTATATTACACAAAGACATTTTGAATCTCCTGGAAGACAAAGCACAGCTCAGTTGACAATATGGAATAAAGCGCTGTGTTACTGCACGACCACATGTACGCAATGCATGCCTATTTTTTCCAAAGATGACAGGAATTTCTTCTTTGTGACAGTAGCCAGGTTTTTAACCTCAGATAAAGATCTGTTTCGTCGTATTAACGTGTGAGCCAAAGGGCCCTCTGCTGGCACGACCTCTGGGTGACTCCTTAAATGGTCTTAATGACCCCCGACTTGAAAAAATTGACTGGAACGCTGCACTTCAATACCACGCAACCCAGTCCCTTCTGTCTTTGAGCAACCCAGTGTACGCTCATGGAGCGTCTAGTTTTATTTAATTTTTGCTGACTTTCTGAATACAACGTCTCCAAACTTGAAAGAACTGGCAAGTTTTTTTCAATTTGAAATCCATTTTTATCCTCTCCATCCTTGGTTGCAAGAAGCAAAGAATAGCTTCACTGCACTTCAATGGTTATTGGCAACAAAACCACAGCATTATTTTTGGTCTTCATTGATGCATTAAAGTTCTACTAAATAGCGTGACACTGCCCCTTTAACATCCACCCCTCCTCCAAGAAGACAAAACTCCCAAACCTCTGCACCCTTTACGGAGTAAAATTGGAAGGTGTGACATTTTGTTGGCACCTTTAAGATTTCGGTAAAGGAAAATGAGGTGTCCGCGGGAAAATGTAATTGTTGCACCACTATTTTTTGTATTGGGTCAAACTACAATGTCATATTAGAACTATTTGAATAACATTAATTTTTTAGTTTTTTGGTATTTATAATTGCCTTTTAGTTTTGAAGCTTCAAACTCAGAACGCCTGTGTCTGCTGCAGAAGCTCCTGCCCCTTCACTTTATTGCAAAAATAACCACACTTTGTTGCATCTTAGTCACAAATGAATGCACTCCATGGCAGGAATTTTTGATATGTTAAGAATTGAAGGAAATATCACACACCAAAGTCAAAACTCTCATCTCATACTTAATTTGGGCACAAAAAGTACCATACCATCAGTCTTTGAAGACAAGCGAAAAATTCCTCACAACATATTTGGGGTAGTATAATCATCTATCAGAACTGAAAATTTGGAAGCGATGTCTTAAAACCTGTCGGGACAGGAGGTCCGAGAAGTTGTAATTTTGCCATCAAAATAAACCCCTAGAAAATCAAGCTTGAAGATTGTGTGCTTTTCACGGTCTGCTGAATAACTCCACCCACCACTTGAAAGCCAATTATGCTGAGTCATTCGGGCATGTGCTGAGGTAGCAGGTCACGCGTGAAGGCTGTCAATTGACACCCAATCCTTTCACATGTGATTGACATGATACCTTATCAAATTTCACATGCAGATTATGGGGGAAACAAAGAAAAGCGATTTTGGTGGGTTTAAAATAAAATTTTCAGAATTTCTTTTTGGGAAAATTCTATTTTATGCTTCACAGGCCATGCCCCACCCATTCAAGATTTGCAAAAACAAAAAATTGAGTGAGACACCCAAATTTACCTTTAGCGAGACCCTAAAAACAACAATTTGCATGAAGGGATGAAACTTTTTAGACTTGTTGAAGACAGAATTTTGTGATTTCCACAGCCCCATTGACAATGTTATGACAGAATTTAAATAAAATAAAAATTAAATTAAATAAAAGGACAGACCCATAAAAAACTGGCATTGACTTGTTAATTTGATGGTAGCTTGTTACCTGAGAAAGAAAGTCTCTGTCTGTACCAGGAGTAATTCCCAGTTCTGTGACCTTGTTGAAAAGCTCCTGAGCCGATACAACACCAGACACTCCACATTTTGTAAAGAACTGTACTACATTTGTACAGTCCCTGTAGAGGAACTCTAGCGCATGTGGGTGAAATGGTTCGACTGACTGGCTCACATCTATGAACCACACCTTGTCATTATGCCACAGTATGTTATATTCACTCAGATCTGCATGGACTAGTTTGCACTGCTTGTACATCGTGCACATTATCTGAAATAAAAAGGTGTCAGTAATTTATACAGTGAAAACTTGAAAATGTATGGAATTAAAAGGAATGCTAGGTGCATTCAAGGCACCTCAGTGAGACGCACTCTTTACCTGGGTCTTACTCGTCCACATAATTTTATTGGCTATATCACCCAGGCCGGGCACTCCAGTCAATTGAGCTACATGTAATAATCAAACTAGAGAGAATCCAGAGGCGTGCAATAAAATTTATAATTATTACAACTGCCTTTTTCAACTTCTTTCGAGTATAAACCACGCCTGCTGTCTTTAATTTGCTTCTTATATGCTACTGGACTTGGTCTTCCTTAATAAGTGTGTACATAATCTTGTTCATATTAGTCCTTTATGCCTTTCCCGCTATGTGCGGTACTACTAGGTGTGCTGGCACTCGTGCCTCATCTGCGAATGCTCCATTTTTCCTTAACGATGTAAGACATCAAAGATGGTTTTTTGTTAGAGCAAGTAGAACATAGAACCTATTAGCAACGACAATTGGTAACAAGACACTTTTAAGTCAGTATTAATTGATTATTACCACACAGCGCTATTAATTAATTATTGCAATCCTGACATCCCAAGAACTTTTAAGACAATCTGCGTTAAATGTCTGTAATTCCGTCTGGCTTTTAACATCTAATCTATCCTGCTGTATATAGTTTTTTGTACCTTGTTCTTTCCAATTATCGGGCTCACTATAATTGGCCTCAGCTGTTGCGGAGTCCCTGCCAAGTACTTCATTACTTATTTTATGTGCTACTTTGCTCTTTTCTTCGGTGTGGCGAATAAATAAATAAATAAATAAATAAAGAACAATAATTATTGACTCCTTTAACAGAAAATTAAAATAAATTTTATCAACATTATATTTATAACAGTGGTAATTACAGCTGCACCATTTAGTACTATAAACTTAACTGACATGTATATTTAAGAAATATGTCAGCCTCTACTTTCGAAGGGAATGCAAGTACAGCTTAAAACTCCTTTTAAGGCAAGGCCACACACCAAGGAGATAGAGTACCAAATCGAATACGTTTTTTTGTCATTAAACAAGGAAGCTTTTCAGGCTGTTTTCTGCACTAACCGATGGTGAGGGAAAAGGGTGCACTGTCGGCTTCCACTGATACCAGCCTCCAAGCTAACAGAACTTAACTGACTAACTTAAAAGTAAAGTGACTTTTCCTTTACCAGCTGCTACCCAGCTTGAACTTGCCTTTCTTGAAACACTTATTATTACTATTTTCATGTCTTGCACCACATCTTACCTCTACACATTGTTGATAAGCCTGTTGTAGCTGGTGTGAAGACAGTACAGCATCCTTCAACTTAGGAGCAGGTTTTTGATCCTTGCCAATAAAACTCATTATTAAGATGTGCTTCTTAAGCAGTGCAACTGTGGGACATGGAATGCCTGCCTTCTGCATCCTGAAAATGTGATAGACAATGCAGATTAACTTAACACAAGAATCAAGGCAATGTTTAAAATGTGCAATCTTTTGAGCAACTTGTGTCAAAACAAACACCATTTCAACACAAGTGGTGGGAAGCATCACTGTCTCAACACACTAAGACACAAACAAAATAATGTATCAAAAATAATGAGAGCAGTAATTACCCGGTAATTGCAGAAAATAAAATCCAGCTCTACCATTTCCACAACTTCCGATCAGGTGTTGTGGAAAATAAAGCAAGACAAATTGGGCAAAACGATAAACAGTGTAAGACAGCCTTAATCAATGTAGGCAAATTATTCTCAACTTGGAAAAACAAATTGAATTTTGTTAAAAATTTTGAGATTGCTCTTTTTTTTTGTCCAGATTTACCTATTTTGTTGCAGCTCAATCAACAGCATTATTCTTGACTTTTCCCCGGACTTTTCCTCACAGGATCAGTGCTGTACCCAAGGCATTTAAATCAGCCATGTCCATCCTAAATTTGACTATTTTATTCTTTGTGGAGTGAATAATTTGCACACTTAAAGCCAGGGGTTAGGAACTGAAACCTCTAGTCTCCATTTCATGCTACATGTCTTGGTGCTTCAGTAAGGCAAAGTGACGGTGGAATTGGAGGCTCATGTTATGTTGAAAGATTATGTCGGTAAGAGTTACAGATTTGCCTTTAACAAGAAAGGGGAAAAGGAGGCGAAATCTCAAACTACTAACTCTGGTCTAAGAGCACCAAATTAAGCAGGCAAGGGGAGGAGAAAGGGAAAGAAAATAATAGCAGAGCTTAGCACACCAGGGCGTGCGTGCGAAGCACCATGCGTGAGAAGATATGGTAACCTGTCTGTGCAAGAAAATTTGGTTTTGCCCACTGTATAACCGTAGGTGCACCCCTCCACGTATGCCAATGTGACCAGTACCAAGCAACCATATCTAGGGCTCAAGTTTAGAGCTCACCACAGTGGCCATACTCCAGCTGGTTTACAGTACATGTTTGATATTGGACATCCATGTTATGGTCAATTTACGCCTGTCAAAACACGGTATCTCCTGACCAGTATCACCTGACCATGTAGAGGGCTCAAATTTAGAGCTCATCGAGGATTGCATATTCAAGCCAGGTTAGCCATTAGTTCTTAGCTGGGGTCACACTTAATGGTAAGGGGATGTTAATGCTTCTGTTTAACTGATACATAAGGAAAGGTTTGACAAAAGGTTGAGGAGGATGATGCAACCAAACCAACCTGCTGAGATTACACATCTCCTTTTCTGCCCACAGTCTAATGATCTTCCTTGGGTTTTGCTTGCCAAAGCGATCCCTGAAGCGATGGTCATCCTTGATGTAGCGATCTCTGGTCTTAAATTCATTCAGTGTTGTCTTGAATACTTTCACTGCACACTCTTCAGGCATAAGTTTCTCTTCCCTCCTTTTGAGTACAAAAATACATGTTCATCATTACAAATCATGATTCCCAGACTTGAAAAGATTTACAAACACAAAGTTGTACAATAACAAGGGGATAACTCTAAAGCAATAGACACATACAAAATACAGAGCTCTGTAAAAAGTTTGGTCACCAAAAGCAATTTTTCCATTAATTTTCATGTAAGACCTTATTCCAAAACCAAGAATCTACCTGAACATGAAAAAAGCTATTATGATACTAATGCAGGGATGTCAATACATGTAAGTTTTTAAATAGCTGTTCATCAAAGGTGTCACCCATAGCATTTCTTTCCGTGGCCACTGGCCACGTAGTGAATGCCTGCAAGGTCTTGTGCCCTAGGGGGGTCCGGGGGCATGCACCCCCAGAAAATGATTGAAAAAGAGACCCCTGGGAAGTGCATTTTCCTGGATTCTGACACATGAAAAGGAAATTCTATTCAGTGATAATAACCCTCACTTTTCATATTAATTAATTAACTTTCATCAGTTTCATGCACCTAACTTCACAAAGATTAAACAAATAAAGTTCGTATTAATTTCCGAAAAACTTGAGTGTTTTTAATTCTTCAGTTCTCTTCTGAACACTATTATAAATAGTTTACCAATAATATTCACATCATTCAAAAGAAATTCATTAATTTAAAAGGAATTCCATAATTCATGGAATGGCGTAAAACCTGTTGCCAGTTCACAAGACACGATTTTAAAAGTCTAGAATAAAAATTTTAAAATAATTAAAAACATTGTACTTTTACGCGTGGGTACACCTTAAGAGGAATTTCACAAAAGGTAGGAGCTGCGCACAACCTCGTCACCAGGGCCATCTCTGCTTTCAAAATGGCGTTGTAAATGGCCTCCAGTAACTCAGTCGATTCACAGGGATGTAAAGTTTATGAATAATTATATCATCCAGACATAGATACGAGACAAGGAGGCAAGACACCAAAAAAATATATCAAGGTAATTCCTTAGTATTGCATTGCGCATTCCTACTGCGCACGATTTTCGCGTCATTAGCGCGCGCACATGAGCACGTGCACATACAAAACGCAAGAGATTTCGCTCAAACTAAACCCGATAGCGAAATAAATGCTCCTTTTCTCTCAAACGAGCACAGTGACCCCCAATTTTTTTTTCAGGTATTTGCCAAAAACAGTCTAATAAAGAACATATTTGAAGAAGAAAAAAAGTTTGATAGTAGATCATGAATTTTTTTTGGAAAACAGTTCCGTACTGGGTGAATTTTACCCAAGGCGAGGACTTCAAGCTAACTACAGAACTGTTCCAAAAAGTGCACTATTCCCACAACCAGGGAATCAAAGTCGGCGTAAATGAAGCATTACTGCTTATGTAAATAAAAGAAGCTTTATTTTCAAAATAAAATTTTGTGTCTTTGAAGTAACCAAGACTTAATTCTGTATGAAGGTGATTCGAATTTTTAACGCAAAAACAGTAAAAATACCCCATTTCAAGAGCCCGCTGACGCGTAAACAAGCACGGTGACCCCACTTTTTTATTGCATTTTTATAATGTTCATATTATGAATGTTAATTATGCCAAGTTTCCAAAAACGTTTGATAGTAGAACAATTTCAAGGGAATTACCTTAACACCCGCAACATCGAGTCAGCTCAGTAACAAGTATTATGGGTTATGGCCCCTATTGAAGTCCCTGCTGATGGGCCATTTGCAGATGGTGATCACATGGTGCATAACCGCCACACTGAAGAGCAAATTGTGCACTGAAACATCTAAAACAAAGCAACTTAATTTATGTTTTCTTTGTTTAGATGTCCCAGTGTGCAAATATAATAATTGCTCTCCAGTGTAGCAGTTTTTGTACCATTTGATCATTAGTTGCAAAGGCCCTACACTGTACTTAGGGATACAACTGACCAGACTGGCTGAAGACAGTGCACTAACGAGATTACACACCTCCCACCATAAGCATGGAATACACACGCCTCCTTTCCTGTACTGATGCAACCGTTCACAGCCTCAAGTGTTTCTCCATTCACAAGCTTGTACAACACCAGCCGCGTCTTGGGATCCAGCACTTGCTCCTGTTAAAATGAGAATGGGTCCCTTTTCTAAGATACTACTGTAGTTAGATACAGGTGGTTCACAACAACAAAACGGCAGGACAACTTTTTTTTACTGTCCTGATATCACCACACTACCCTCCTATTGGATCTCTGCCATCATCATCAAGACCCAAACTTCCATACAGATTCAAAACAGCATGGCTACAAAAAATTTAATGTTTCAAGCAACCACAAGGACATCTTACATGTGTTGCATGCTCCTTCTTCTCGTGCAGTCGAGCAGCATGTTTCTCTTCCCGGTAAGAGTGCTGTTTTAAAGTATTGAACACACTGTTTGGCAGTTTGAGATCAAGTTCTGAGCTTCCCACATTCCCTGCAGCAAATCGAGGTGGAAACTGTGAGAAAGAAACAAACAAGAAGACATTTGCCTATTTGAAAGACAATGATTTATGTAAAACTATTGAACCAATGGTTAATGTTGTAAAAAAGGTTGCTGTTATTCATCATGGTGAAGTACAATAATGATAAAGTATTCTCGTTTGTCTCACAATGTGGTCACTTGTGATGTAGATCGCAACATTTCGACTGCATACTGCTAGTCTTCATCAGTCACAGCTGCTGAAAATCAACCAATCACAGTGGAGCATCCTGCTTAAAAGATGATGCATAACCAGTCATTACCTCATCGCCTGATTAAGACTAGCAGTATGCAGTCGAAACGTTGCGAACTACATCACAAGTGACCACATCGTGAGACAAACAAGAATTATTATTATTATTATTATTATTATTATTATTATTATTGAACCAATGGTATTTTTACTGGGATATGAGCAAAAAAAGAGGAGTGCTCCAGGAGATGAACTTCTGGGATTTTGCACACCACATTAATCATGTCAGTCTAGTGCTGCATTGACATCCTCTTGGCTAATCACTTGGTGTTGCTACAGAAAGACAATACATCATGTAAAATAATTTCTAAAAGCTGACCATTCTGCAGTTTGGATACAGTTAAAGATTAAAGAATATGCGTAAGATTTACATTATTTTCTTGAAGATACGGAGAATAATTGCCTTAAATACCATACAGACCTCTTGCCATGACATCACTATTTTTGTTTTTTATCAATATGATACAAAGTGTGACAAAGTTACTGCACCTTTTCCATTATTTTCACATTGCGTCGCCCACAGACTATTGGGTCATGTTTGGTGATGATTTCCTTTTTCTTGCCAGG
>NC_090873.1:33259418-33304418 GCF_036669935.1 Montipora foliosa
ATACTCAAACTGAATCAGCTGTGCTAACAAGTAATCATTTTCCGTGTCTGGACTCGTTCCAGCTGAGCATAAAACAAATCAGTTCATTGTTAGAATTTTCTTAAGCAATTGACTCCTCAGGCAAACAATGGATGCCCTGAGTAAAACTGTCTGGCGTTAGACAGTCTGAGAGTAAAATCTCTTAAATCTCACCCCCAGGGGTCAATGGGTGAAAAGAAACACTGAACTACAAAGTACCCCTATGACAAATAATTTCTCTGATTATCATTTGCATTAGGAGGGTGTCCGAAAGATATAGATGTTGACATTAACAAGTACCGGTGATCTGAAATGCAGCTAAATAATATTTAGGCAAAGTTGGAGTCGAACAAACATGTTCTGCGACCTTTACCATTTGCATACATGACCTGTGGGGTGGCCTTCAGGGGTTTCAAAGGGGCTTTGTGGCTTCTCACTTTCATGTGCCATTCATTCAGCTGATCTTTGCCCCTTATTTATTGCTGCCTTTTCAAGCGAATCCCTGCAGATTCTTGCACCCTCCACTCCCTCCCTCTTGGTATGCCGGTAAGAACATGTATGTGGTCTGATAATTGGTTTCCACTGAATCCTGTCAGTTTGACAGTGCCGGTTGGTGGCCACTCTTGGGGGACGGTTCCCAATTCCAGGGTTGCCATGAAATCCTCCTCTCTGCACATTTGCAACTTGCAATGCACTAAGCTTTAACCCTTTAACACCCAAACCAGCCTTAAATGGCCAGTCTAACGCCAGACGATTTTCCTTGTCAATGGGAACCCCATTGAGTTTTAAACAGAGTATTCTGCCATTTAATGCCTATCAAATGGTAAAGCTTTAACACACTCGTCCAGGGCTTCACTCCCCTGGGTTAAGCGCCCAGGTATTCTCTGTCACTTCTACAAAGAGTGATCTGAAGAGTTTGAACCAATGATCACAACAACTGGTGATCATGTTAAGTGCTATATTCCTTCTTGTATCAAAAGTTAAGTGTTATCACCCAACGAAAACTAGCAGTATGCAGTTGAAACAAACAATACTCAAATGCCAGCAATTATAATAAACACCAATAAAATACCAGTGAGCTTTTGAGCAAAAATAATTAATGATATTGTCACACATGAAAATAATGTACAAGTTATCTTCACATGTGAAAAAGATCACCGTTGCTATGGTTACATAAAAAATTGCATCATTGTTCTACTTCCGGACTACAAAAAACACTCGAAGTGAAATAGTTTGGGATTTCATTTGGTGTCTACAAACAGAACATTACATAGCCGCTTGGAGATACATGTATGAAATTCCTCTTCCTGAGTGAGTGCAGGGAATGATTGAAATAATTATTAATAATTTTAAACACTGGAAATGAAACTTTGTATCTCCTTGCAGCCACGTAATATTCTCTACAGGACGTTTTCAACCAACCTCTAGGCCAACAACAATAACAAAAGAGAAATGTACGACTTCTGGTGGACGAACAAAAGAAGCTAATGAGAGATCTTTTGTTTTCTTCCACCAACACGGTGGCAATGATGTCACATGAAAACCCTCTATGTACTCCACAATGAATAACAACAACCTATACGTATTTTACAGCATTTATTTCAACAATAAGAAAGTAAATTAAAATACCATAGGAAACGTACCCACAAAAAAAGAAAACAATGCATTCACAGTAATAAATACCTTCAAATGTTTCTTGTGAAGAAGCAGCGCTCGACTGCAAATGATACCCGGCCAAATAATCTTCTTGAGCTTGCAGTTCTTTGGCTACCTCTTCATCCATAACAGCGGCGAGCGAACAAGGAACAACACTGGGAGTTTTACCCCAAGGATTCGAACGTTTTGTAGATGCAGCGGAAATAGTGTCATTTACAACGATATTTTCGGATATTTCCATTATTAAAGTATTTTTTCTTTACAATTTTGACAAATAAAGTTATATACTAATAAGTTTCAAAAATACGGCGTTTGTAAAATAAGATAAGATTTCTGGTTTACGAATGTCAAAAACTTCGATTAAATACACCTACCAAACAGTTAAGTGGTTGTATATAAGAAATATAGGAGTAGGTATTGTTACTTCGACAAGAAGATAGATTGAAAAGCCAAAAAGTACGGAAACCGAATAAAAATAAAAATTTTGTCAAGAGTTACAACATGTGATGCAATGTCTTGCGCATGCGTATATTCCGTTTTTTTCATTGTCCCCAGCCTGTCCCCAACTTTTGATAACAAGGGGGGCAAGCTTTCGTGACATCGCGATCGACCATTGTGCTGTTCGTGACTTGTGATGTACCGAAAAAATCGCGATTTGAGTGAATTTAGCAGAACGCAAACTTGATTGAGCGGCGTAAATACACTTTAATACATTGAAGAAAATGAATCGTTAATTAAACTGAAGCGACCGTAACTGCCCGGGGGGGGGGGGGGGGGTACTACGCTGAGCCAGAATCGGTAAATACAGTATTAGTAAAAGTTTGTCTACTCCAAAAAGAACCAATCTTCTTTCTGTGGTATTAAAAATGGTATCAAAAATGAATGCGTGAAACGTGGACTGGCCTTGGTGAAAGCTTTGAGATGAAGATCTGCAGAGTGGTTAAGGGCAGTAAAGGATGGGACCAGTCAACCCAAGGCATTCTCCAGTCATGATACAAACAGAGACAGAACAATTTATGCCCAAGAGGTCCAAGGGGAGGAAGAGCAACAAGAAGAAATACAGCTGTTTCTTTATTAGTTTTTTCTTTTTGGCACCCGATGCTCAGTTGGTTGAGCATCGGGCTGTCATGCGGGAGGTCGTGAGTTCGACTCCGGCCGGACCAACACTCAGGGTCTTAAAATAACTGAGGAGAAAGTGCTACCTTTGTAATTACATCCGCAAATGGTTAAGACTTTCAAGTCTTCTCGGATAAGGACTATAAATCGTAGGCCCCGTCTCACAACCTTTCAATGCTCACAACCCAGTGGGACGTAAAAGAACCCACACCCTATTCGTAAAGAGTAGGGCACGGAGCTCCCGGTGTTGTGGTCAGGACTCATTTCATTCATTCATGAATGTGCTGGGTGAGATCGCTAATGGACTGATAGCGGCTGCCAGCGGCGCCTATATATGCTGATGTCCGATCTCACCCATAGATCCCTTGCTTGTAAAGCGCATTTGAATATATTAATAGAAAATGCGCTATATAAATTCACTACCACTACTACCATTACCTCTGTTGTAACGTAATGGTTAGACGTCTAATAATAGTACACAGGAAAAAATAACAGATTCCCATTTTTGGTTATTTTAGGGTATTTAAAGAATACCAACAAAAATCCCAAATTTGGAAGAGTGAGACAAGTCCCAATCAGTGAACTTTGTTGGGAATTCCCTGGTTGGGACTTGTCTCACTTTGCCAAACGGCGTGAAATCACCAAATTTGAGGTTTTGACGACAACGCGAGCGCACAAATGCATATCTTTGATTCTACATTTTACTCTAAAATCGCTCGTATCAATTTATTTTTTTGGATACTTCACCCACATTGTACGGCGACGCGAACGAGATGGCCTGACCGCGAGAAACTTACGATAGTGCAAAGTTATATTTTGAGGTAACGTTTTCGCTGACGTCGCGGTCGAAGATTGTAAAGTCCGTAGGGCCCGTTTCTCGAAAGTCCCGAAAAGCCATTTGTGAAACTGCCAACAGCTTGTTTTGGAAAGCCGATCTTTTAACATTTTTTAAGCCAACTAAAAGAAACATGTCTGTGGAGTTTGGTGACTTAAATCCTCTCCGTTCTTGAGATACAGAGGAAAATGTGACACCCGAAAATGGCCCGTAAAGTTTCGTGACTTTTGAGAAACGGGCTCCACGTCCCTAATAACTGCCAGCTACGCAGGCTAAGGAATATAGGAATGTTGTTCGCTCCTATTAAGGGGAGTGGCTCTTAACTACCAATCCGTTGCCGTAGACCCTTCAAATAGTCATTTCTCGAATTCCTTTAACTCTTCAGTTATCCTTTTTTGCCAAATGTGTTCTATCTAACATACCTTTGTATGATTCGACTCACAACCATATTTGGTCAATCACGTGACCAAAACAGAAAATGCCTAAAAAGTCAGTGAGTTAACTATGTTGTTCTCCTTTTTTTAACGCAACAGTATGAGAACGTTCTAACACAAAATCTGTAGCATGGATTTTAAAAGAAATTATTTCACAAAACATTATGACGTCATAAGCTCCTTCTTTGACACACTTCTCAAAATATCAGTTCCATTTTCTTTCCAAGTAGAAATTTCTTGCTACAGTTTACGAAAAGAGATGGGACGGTTCCCATCCGTTTAAAAAACCGCTTCTTCCTTTCGTTCCTGGGGACTTTTACCCGTTTTTCACTAAAACGCACGTCAGAGGACTGGGACTAGTTGCGCATGCGCCTTCTGATTGAAGTGTTGACAGATTTCCATTGAAAAAGTTCCTTCATAGAACCACCCATGCTACCTTTTTGTAAGGGTCTTTTACTAAAAGCTTCCTTAGCAACCATTATCTTTCTGTGGTTAAGTGCCACCCCCCTTAATGGACTCCTGGTACAGTGTAATTTCTCAAGACCCCAGAAAAGAAGAAAATCCTCATTGGTTATTGAATATTTCCTCACACGTAAATTTACGGAAACTGGTCTCTTATAATTTTTTAACTTCACTTCAGTCAAAATTGCAAAGCTTCAGAAGAAGGTAAGGTCAGGTAAATCAAATTAATGATGAAATGATATATGAAATGAATCATATGTGAACTGCGGATATGAAATCAAGTGAAGCTATAATCCTCGCAGTTATGAACGCAATTATTGCAATTGTGTAGAGACAGGGGCACCCAACGAGAATATAGTTCAAATCCACTTAAACATAACATTGTTAAACGTTTTTTGGTATTTAACGGTAGATATGGGCATATTTTTATCCCCTAAACATTTTTCATCTGTTCGGATTTCCTAGCTGAAAGTCTAGTGATCCGAAAATTATAGGGATCAAAACTTACCTTTTCGAAAATTTCAGCCAGAAAAAAGGCTCCCGAAAATTCTAGGTGACCTTTTTAGGGTAAAAATCCGTTAAAAATAAGCAATTATACCAGTTTTTAGATGTTCGAAAATCCTAGGACAAGTAGGCAAGCAAGAAATTTTACAGCAAATGTTCCGAAAATTCTAGATCTCAAAGCGTCATCCGAACAGATATTTACCGAAAATTGACGTTGGGTGCCCCTGTAGAGAAGCCTGAAAAATTCCGGTGCGATGCTCTAACCAACTGTGCTATGAAGCCACTGACGTGGGAGCTGGTCATTGGTGGGTTAGGGTTTAGGGTTTAGGGTTAGGGGTTCAAACCCTGTTGAAGTCCTGAATTTTTCAGGATTCTCTACGCAATTGCAATAATTGCGTTCATAACTGCAAGGATTATATCTTCACTTGATTTCATATCCGCAGTTCACATATGATTCATTTCATATATCCTTTCATCATTGATTCATTCCTCACGGGAACATTAGAACACACAAATGACCACATCCCAACGTCAGTGGCTTCATAGCTCAGTTGGTTAGAGTGTCGCACCGGAATTGCGAGGTCACGGGTTCAAACCCCGTTGAAGTCCTGAATTTTTAAGGCTTCTCTACGCAATTGCAATAATTGCGTTCATAACTACGAGGATTATAGCTTCACTTGATTAACTCAAATTGGTTACACTGATCATGAATTCCATGATAAGAAAGATATTTGGGGAAGCGTACCCTGGGTACAGAGTTTTTTTTTTCCTTTAGCGTGATCTCTATGAGCGGCGAAGCCGGGATACTGAGCGAAAGAAAAATGAAACCTCTGTAGGGATCTGGTTCTCGCCAGTTCTTACTCTCTCTTGAGGGGCGGTTACTTCTTCCTTGGCAATGTTCCGTCATTTCTTACTGGTCTGCGGTCGTTGTCGCATCTACATGTCATGCTCCGAACCTCGGGTACGATCCAAAACGTTTCCAACATGTGGTGATCGTGGAACATGTCGAAGTAATGCAGAAAAACCAGTATTTAGATTTTTAAATACTTAAGCTATCCCTTCCAAGGATTGATGGAGACTTTGTGCGGACTATGTGGGGCTAAAGGCTTGAAAAGACAGCTGATCTTGTTCCAGCTGAATTTGGAAGAAGCCATCTTGATGTGTGAAAACAAGGAGGTCTGTACATTAATTAGGTTGAATTATAATATGTTTTGTTTTATATCTTTCTTGTGCAAGTTTTTTTTACAAAAATTTTGAAACTCCTAAATAGCAGATCATTTTGGTGTTTTTTGCAGTGTGTTTATCCGCTTGGAGTTACTGAAAATTCGAAGTTAATTGTTCGTCGACAAGTTTCTGAGATGTCACCTCAAGGCCGACGAAAACGCAAGAAGAAGAAGAAGCAAAAACAGAGAGAAGAAGTGGTAAGTTGACTGTTATTTCAGCTCTCTCACGTTTGCATATTCGAACCTGAAGGTTGGCAGTTCCAGTCGTGTGTAATAGTTGTATGACGATTAAAACAGGTGAAAACGTCTGTGAATTCGTTGTCAGTATCAGTAATATTCATTGTAAGCCCTTAATAATATGTCATTGTCCTTACAGGCTGCATTTTTAACCTTCTTGGGTTTAATTGTGGCTCTCAGATACTATTTGCACCATCATTGGGTAATTTAGCGGGCTGTATATTAATACAGTGTGGCCCAGCTGTATTCCCTGCTAGTAGCATGTTCATGCAACATTTTCTTGCAAGTGTTTCATGTTGTTTATGTAAGTAAACTTGTGAAACTGTTTGAAATTTGCAAGCAATTACCTCAAAAGAGCGCAATTTTTTTGTTTCGGATTTTGGCACATCTGTCATTTGTGACAGTTGAACATTACCCTTTACTTCAACTACTTTCCTTTCCCACATGCCTGATTACAGTGCCGCTCAGAGATAAACGAACCACCAAACGTGTTTCAAACTAATCTTCAACTAGTTTGGGTTTGACTTTCCATGTGTTTGCGTTCAATGCAAATGCAAACACGTTTGACCAGAGTCGTTAACTTTCCGAAGCATTTGCACCACAGAAGGTTCAATGATGCATTCAAAAAGCAATGTCACAAAATAAAACACAGTTTCGTCGTCTGACTGTGCAAAGTTTGGCTTTTGGCCTATTAAACACCAAAGGTGAATGTTTTCGGATTTTTGCACGTTGCATAGCCATGTCATGTAAACTAAAGTTACAAGATAACTTGTGAAGGGACCAGAAACACTTCAATGACAAGCGTAATGAAAATCCATAATTTAATGCGCCAGCAAGCAGTTGTAAACATGCGATTGCCAGACATCTGTGAATGGCTTTTCAACTGTCTTGCAAATTTTAACTACATGAACCCAAAGCACTGGGGACAATGATTTTGTCGACATTTGGGGCGGTCTTGTGCTTAAAAAATAAAAACATTTGAGATATACAGGAACGAAAATACACGTTACGCTGTTTCAACACGAAGGTGTGAAAATTTGATGTGACAAGCTGACTTAATTTTACTTTCCGTTTGAAAACGACCGAATTAAATGATTCAGTTTAAATCATTGAACTCTCCAATTAAACCCACAACTCTTCCCCATCCCACGTTACGAACGATTAATCACATGTGAAATCATGCGGCACCTTCCGAGAGCTTGATCACAAACAGTTTGCGTAAATGGAAACACCTTTTACGTTCATCCCCGACCAATCGCTGATTATCACCTATGATCGTGAACAAGACGCAAGAGATAGAAAATTTTCTGTCGTTACGTCTAGTTGGCAACGAGTAGCAATGCAAAAGCGAGAAAACAACAATATGGAAACACAGTCGTAAACTGTTTCTGATTGTTTGCAATCAATCAACGATATTTTTGTGCATGTCATACATTTTGACGATTTAGAAGCAAGTATAAGTAATGAAAATGGCGTCCGAGTATGATTGTGGCAATGAGGATACTCCTCAAAACAGTATGAATTTAATGAATATCTTAAGGGAATACACCGCCAAATATACCTTTAGTAAAGTTTTTGATCACAAAGAGCCAGCTGCAGCCCGTTGCTTCTCCTCAAATGTATCGGACCCAGAATCGGTGACGTCTCTTGACACTTCCTTTCTGCCTTCTTCTTCGCAACAATTCCAACATAAGGAGAAGTTGACCATGACGCAAAAACTAATTCTGCTTTTATTTTTGGGCACTTTTCTTACGATGTCACGAGATCAAGTTTCGCAAAGCAATCACGCATATGGAAAACAGGATCGCAAACACAAACGCAAAAAGTGACTATGTTTGGAATAGAGCCAGCGCAACTGTTTGCCACGTTGTTAAGTGTATATGGAAAGAGGTCACGTACTAGTTTAGAAATTGAATCCAAATAATAATAATTTATTTCAAATCAAAAAAAAGAAAGATATAATATAGAGCAACTTATCTCGTTTACTAGGAATGGTGAATCTCGCATTAAAAGAGAGAAAAGTTTAACTTGCTTGCGAGCACTGTGGCCGCTGAATATTAATTGAATCATAAAATGCTCGGATTGCTGTTTGAAAGTATTGAAAAGAAAATCTTATACATGTATGAGGGCAAGTCTGTCCTTTTGAATTTCCTTTATATCTAATTTAAGATATTATTTTCCCAATTTATGCTGGGTAGAATGGCGCTTTCAGGTTAAAATTTCAATCGCAAATTGCTCTAATCAAAAAAACAGCCTTTCCACAGACTTCCAAACGAGCAGTTTAGTTTTATGTACGGTTTATTTCTTACTTTACTTTATTCAGTGTTTTCCACACTCCAGTGCATTTGTGGGTTGCAAGTTTTGGCAATGGTTCTGTGAGAATTGGCCTCAAGGCCATGAAAACTTTGCCTTCGTGAGAAAAATACGGGAAGCAGAACACTCCAGCATAATTATTTGCAAGGATGGATATGAGAATATGAGAAGATTTACTAAAAGCTCGAGTTGTGTTTGGAAATGTGAAATTTTTTTTGTGATAGTTTTAACAAATGCATTAATGAAATTGCGCATGATGAGACTGGCTAGTGCAAATTTAGATTTGGCTAGTGAAATCAGACCTGATACTAGCCACTAGGCTAGTAAGCTAAAAAGTTAGTCTTGAGCCCTGAAAACAGTGAATAAAGCTGCCGGCATTCTTTTAGGAATCAGCGCGTAGATGCTGTTCACCTGCTCCCAACTACAGTGTAAGTGGCTTCTTAGTTTGCTTGGGAGAGCATTACATCGGCACTGCAGCTGTCATGGGTTGAAATCCTGTGGAAGCTACTTGAATTTTTTAGGTGACTTTAAGGGACAATTGCTTGAGGTGTCCAGTGAAGTGGAAGGTTGACCTCTGCCTTCCATAAATGTTGTTTCATTAAAAGATTTGTTTCCTATAACATTCCAAGTTCTTGGCCTTTTTCGTTTAACAATTTCGAATGTATTTTCTTGTTAGGTGATAGTGTAAATGGTACGAGAAGCGAAATGAAAAACAGAGTATCATACCAAGCATCTTAATTCCTCCGTTCACGCATAACCACAATTCCTTCTGGCTTTGACCACAATCCCTTGCGTTTAAAAGAAAAATGTGTTCTTCTCACGATTAGAGAGCTGCCTCGTTCGTTCGCTTCAGGTTCACTCGCTGCGGCAGCAATAAATAGTATTTCCTCTCCTGAACGAAATCTCCGAGTCTTAAAATTTAATATTTTGTTAAATAGAAAGTGCCAAACATATCTCATGATATCTATCATATTTTCTTCCAGGTACCTAAGCTTGTGGACAGCGCAAGGGAAATGAGATTTCTGGAGATATATCTTCATTGGCAAAATGTGGATGCACTGTGCTGGCTGCATTCTGCAATGTCTCTAGTTGTACATAATGTTACACTGGTAACTAGTACTTTTTCTATTTCACAAGATGTTAACTCGCTGTTAAAAACAGTCCTGGAACTGTTCAACAAGGCTCAAGATTTATCTTCAGCTTCCAGAGAGCAAGCTGCCAAAGTTTTACAGGAAGCAAGGGAGAAAGTCTGGAACTATTTACAACCCTTATTAAAGTGCAAATATGGTGTCCAAGACAGTCCAGTCGATGCACTGCTTCTTCTTTTGCGGCAAAATGGCTTGTTGTCGGAGAAAACGCTGCAGATCTATCATTGGGAATTCAGTTGTAAAGCCTGTGGGTATCAGAAAATTAACAAGTAAGGCTAAGATGTTCTTATTGGTAGACAGTTTCTTTTTTTGTCATCAGTATCCAAAATATGGGGCTCTTTCCTGATTTCTTTGATTACATCTCATGAAACTTAAAATTCACCCAACATACTTAAAAACATCACAGTTGGGAAGAGTACTTTTCTTGTGCAGCTCTGATTTCTCACCCCAGCTTTATGTGTGATATCATCAAAGCATGACTGCCAATGAATACAAACTGGCAATAAAAGGTATAGCTACAACAGGGGCAGAATTCTTAAAACAAAAAGGTAGTTTTACGGTAGTAACAAGCAGAGAGGATCCCTAGCAGCATAATGGCTGACTTTCATTTTCTCAGACTTCTTCCTGCTTCTATGCTCAACTATGTGAAAACATCAATGGCCACTTTCATGTTAATTATTTGATAATTTTTTTTTGTTGGTCGTGTGTTTTTTTCAGAGGCAGCAAGCACCTTGTGACATTTCCAAATGTGGGAGAAGGCTTCACTTTACAGGATCCTGTATTTGAGCGGCCTTGTTTTAAATGTGGTGCTCCCAAGCAGAAAAGCAAACTCGTTTATGAGAAGTAAGAGCCCTGGTTTTCTTTGGTTTTTTTGTTTTCATTTTTCCTTTCATGTCTGCAATAAAGAGAGCTTGCTGAGATGTTGTACAAATTGGAAAAAAGCAATGATTCATATGCAAAACAGACTTTTATTTGGTGTCAACACAAAGCATGTTTTCAATTTTTCGTGTGTTTTGAAACATGGCTTGCCTTTTGTCCCCTTTGCATCCTCTGCACAGCTTTGTTTCCCAGAAGAAAAAAAAGTAAAAACCTATGCATGCAAACTATTGATGTGCTGCTTCTTAACATTTTGCCGAAGGGCATTAATTTTAACACAGCTGCTTACTGTATGTCCTGAATTTAGGGATGATTGTTTTACTATTTTTTTATGTTCCAATAACACACCCTTTCTGATATTTTTCTAGTTTGATCCAGGTTTGTGCTGTTCTTTAAGGAATGCATTTGCTCTGTAAGACCATTGGAACTTTAAACATCATGGATTTCGTATAGTCCCCAAACATAATACCAGTTCCTTTAATTGATAAGCTAATTTGTAGAATTGAATCTGCAATAAAAATGCATAAAATTAATTATGGAAGGAGCAGTAACAAGCTAGCTGTTACATTTGTGTAACAGTTCATAATGTGCTATGTAGGATCAAGTTTGCAAACAACAGCTGGGAAAAAATAATTATTTTTTGGTACATTGTGGTTTTGATGCACAAAGGAAGTCCTCACTCTGATTGCCAGCAGCTTGTTGTTGTTTCACTCTTCAGTTGGCCTGCTAGATGCATTTTCATTGCCAAAAAAGAAGGAAAGGGCTAGTACATGTGTATTTCACAAATACTCTGGGGGTTTTGCAGTAGGCCATGGTAGTATGATTTTGAGGAATAGGTAGAATTGGCAAGGGAAAATGGAATATTGTTTATTGAACAAAGGCAAATTACGACACAAGTGTATGTACAGTTGGTTAAATTCTGTTTTTCTTCCATATGTAGTTTCTGTTTATGACATTCCAGAGTACAATTAAAAATTGAAGCGCAGCCAGGATTAGGCATATTAAAATACAATAAAAAACGTTCTCTGGCTAAAAATTTTCAAAAAGAATATAAGCTTTCGGCTGTCGATCTACAGCCTTCCCTGTGCCGATTGTGATTGGTGTTATATAGGTGAAACTGGCCGTTGCTTTGAAACCCGCAAGAAAGAACACGTTAGGAATGTAAAAACATGTGCTAATGGGTCAAACATTGCGAAACATGCGTGGTATTTCGGGCATCGCATTGCTTTCAATCATTCTCGAGTTATAGACAAAGGCTCTTTTCGTGTTAGGAAAACTCTAGAGGCCTGGCACACCTCTTCTACCAAGCATGCTGACAATAACTTTAAGCCGATTCCTAATCAGTATAAAATTCTTTTTAAACAATAGCCACCATTTTTCATACCTTTACTCTGTTCTTTTTATCATTTTTATCTCGCCTTTTCTGTATATATTTCACCAATTTACATTCAACGTTTTATCCGTGGAAGGCTGTAGATCGACAGCCGAAAGCTTATATTCTTTTTGAAAATTTTTAGCCAGAGAACGTTTTTTATTGTATTTTAATTCCAGAATACAGTATCACAGTTTATAAGTTAAGAAGTCATTACCAGAAAAGGAGAGAGAAAGTATCGGTGAAGGCAACATTAAGAAGCGTGTTTGCCTCTTTAATTTGGTGTCTTCTAAGAAACAGGAAAAATTTGTAACAACCAGACAGGCATCATGTTGGAATAAAGCTTAGTCAAACAGTGGTTTCAGTAAGTACTGACAGCTGACGAAAAGTTTTGGCTACTTAACTGAAAGAAGTCTCCTACTTTCATTGTAAATTTAAGTAATCAAGGACCGATTCTTTCAAACCTACAGTCATGAGAGTAAAATTAAAATTCATTTTGACAATGACAACAGAGGATTACTCTACTCAAATTAGCGACCAATGTCAAATTTTGTTGAAACAGCTGGTTAAGTGGCTTCCTTGGTGAAAACAATACAGGCTTGGCAATGGCATTTAAGATGTTTATTTCAGTTTTTCTGAAGGCTGTTATTGGTTATAGCGGGGAGAAAAGCTGGCTAGTCTTTAGAGCAGCTGTTTTCTTTGATTTTCTTTTTTGCATTTATTTTATTTTATGTTAAATAATCCATTTCATTCTCACCATGCCCTGCAAACTCTAAAAATACTTCCAGTGTACTAGTAAGTTGTTTCTTAGTAAGGAAATTACAGTCTTGTGTATTTTGGGGTTTCTGTTAATACAAACACAATAATATCATCTCTCTTTCCTTAACCCTTTAAGCCCCGAGGGGTTCCCCATTGACGAGTAAAATCGTCTGGCGTTAGACAGAGTAAAATCTATAAGTGCCATTTGGCACTATCGGGGCTGAAAGGGTTAAACAGGGACATAGTTTTTTCACGCTGTTAGCTTAACCCTTTAAGCCCCGAGGGGTTCCCCATTGACGAGTAAAATCGTCTGGCGTTAGACAGAGTAAAATCTATAAGTGCCATTTGGCACTATCTGGGCTGAAAGGGTTAAAGGGAACCTCCACTCTTACTATGGAATAAGTTTAAACCGAAGCAAATTATGTTTACAAACACATTTCTGCAAAATTTTTTTTAAAAAAAGTGTTTGTATGAGGGAAAGTGAATTTTAAAATCGCTTATTTTCACTTTCAAATTTCGTGGGCGTGGCCATCTTGAATAATTGTGACGTGTTACAGTTGCCCTATTGTTCTGACACAACTTCAAGATGGCAGCGCCTGCAAAATTTGAAAACAAAAATAGGCGATTCTAAAACCTCTTTCTTTTGGATACAAACGCTTTCTCTGAAAATATTTTAGATTGACTTGACAGTAACAGTTATTTCCTGTGATTTAAAGTTATTTTTTTGTTGAAGTGGAGCTTCCCTTTAAAAAGCCATAACAGTGATGTGTCTGTAGGAATCAGGCCCTACTTTGCATTTTTGTAACATTTGCTTCAAAGTGTTATCCTTAACTTCTGTGATTTGTTCTTCACAGAATGCCAGAGTGTGTTCTTTTACATTTTGAGCAAGGTTTGCGATCACTTGAGGACCTCAGTTTCAAAGGGCAAAATGGCCACTACATCATCACGCAAATGGTCCAATACAAGAGAACCCCAGACCACTTCGTATGTTGGACAAAGGAGCCAAGAGGTACAGTACATGCACAGCTATTGGATTTAAGCTTTGCCTCTGTAACATCATTTTTCACTTGAAACAATGATATTTGGTTTTATTATGATTGACTGCCTACATGTATGTGAATATTCATTCAATTTTTCTTTTTTCCTTTTTCTGTTCTGGATGTTACTTTTACCAATTCATGCCTTGCGCGTGTGGTACGAAATTTTTGCAATTTTTCCAGCAATCCACAACAAAAATTACTGCAAAAATTTACTCCAAAATTACGGTACTAAGAAACTGTTTCTGTTCGATTAGCTCGTCTCTTTCGTCCAGAAACAAAACATTTAAAATTACGAGCAAAACTGTCACTATTAGAATACATGTAAAGAGAAGGTACCATGTACGATGAAATAAAGTGTACATAAAATGAAATTCCTGTTAGGGTTCTGAACGTGATACATTGGGAATATTTACAAGAAAGGATCTTCTCATGCTACTCCATTTTGGAGAGCATCTGAAATGCCGCATTTACTCAGGATAAACGAAAACATTATCAATGATTTGTCCGGGACTTTCTGACAATCACAAAAATTAAATCTCATCAAGAAAAAAACAGTCTGAACTGATCGCAAAAATTGGTTCCCGCAAAACGCACAAAATAGCCAATCCACTGAAATAAACTCCCACGAAAAATTTCGTGCCACACTGTATTTCAAACCATAAACATTGTCAAAGCATTTAGGTGTTGCAAGTCTTATCCATTTCAGGCCATGGGACGAGCACAGATACAGAAACAATTGTCGTTTTTGGCCTCTTTCCATTGTACGTGACTGTAATTGAATTCATTTTGTGCCCACAAATTACTGCAGTTTTTAGGAAGAAGTGGGGCACTTTTTTACTTTTGGGATTTTGTTCACATTTTTGAGGTAAAAGCCGAATTTTGAAGCAAATAATTCAAGAAAAGAATTAACAAATTGAAAGTGGTTCGGCATTGTCTGTACTCTTCCCTGCTAGCAGAGATCTATTTTCTTTTGCCTTCGCTGGGTTGACGAGTACGGAAGAAGAGACCTGCCATGAGTCGAAACTCGCTCTGATCCAAGCACCGACAACACCTTGGACGGCACTCTTCAATCTGCATGCCCCATGATCTTTTTGCTGACTGTGAATTGCACTCACTGTGTCCCACAGATTCCTTCACAGTAAATCCGCTGTTGTTAAGTGATCCCACACGACACAAAGTATGACGTAAGGATTTGGTCGCTAAGTAACCTGCATGCACAACACGTGGGAATTTCGACCCATGGCTGAGGTCTCTTCTCCCATACTCATCAATCCAGCGAACGCAAAAGAAAACAGACCTCTGCTAGCAGAGAGTCTGTACTCTTAATTGACAACGATATTCGTCATCACAGTGGTCAAAATGTCATGGACTCACGAGATGCAGCAGCAAATTAGCCAATCAGATTGCGAGATTACAAGCAGTTGTGGTAAAATGTGTATTTGAAGTGTGGGTCATAGATGAATGAGAAAAGTGACCAATCCTTGGACTTAGCTGTATAATTTAAAGGGGCTAGGTCACGCTATTTTAGGTAATTTTCTTTAATTTTGTTAATTATGAGCTCTAAACGTCAAATTGGCAGAGCAAGAGTCTTTCATTTGCAAAATCACGGCCACATAACAACTGAGAATGATTTTCCAGCTGTGTAAATGACATTTTGACATAGACTGATATAAATTTGAAAAAAGGTGGGCCGACGTTTTCCAACTTTACCCAAATTCAATCCATTTCAATCCTCTCCAGTTTTGTCCATCCATGTCCCTTCTCGGCTTCCCTGTGTTTTGTTAGAGTTCTTCTATAGTTTTGAACAGTTATTTTGGTATTTTAGTTAATTCTATGACCATTCGATCAGTGTTGAAATTGCCCTAAAATTGCGTGACCTAGCCCCTTTAAGCAATTGTCTCTTTTAGACACCTGAAAAGATCCAAGTGGCTCCAACAGGAATCGAGTCCTTCACAGAAACAAACGAACCCAACAAATTGACCTGCTCCCAACGGTGTAGCTTCTGAGCTCAGTTGGAAGAGCATTGCAGAGGTAATGGGTTCGAATCCAGTTGGAGCCACCTGAATTTTTCAGTTGTCTCTAAGAGACAATAATATTGCTTAATTAAATTAACATAGTTCAGTTATTTGCGAGGATCAATTCTGTCCTTCAGAAATCATACATGTATAGTTAGCATTGGGAAATATGAATAAAATTCAGTGAGCAAAAGGATTTAGTTATATTCAGTATTTTGTTTCTTTACTGATCAGGCAACAGGTGGATGGAAATAGATGATGTGAAATTGCCTCTCTGTCACTGGACTTCATCATTTCCCAGTATCCCTCCCTCAGAAGTACACATAGCAGTCTGGGAGAAAGTGTCACATGACCGTGTGTCGCAGTTTCCGACCATGAAGGGCTCCAACACAAGAGAACCAAAGAAAACTCTTCCAAATTCAAGAGAGGGTCGTTCTGTTGTAGAGAATTCTTCAAGGCCACTTTCTGATATTGACTGCGATGTAACTATTGCTCAAGCAGGTGACAGAGAGAAAGCGCTCCTTTCACCAACTTTAAGTTCTTCCGGTTCATTACTTCCAGGTACAGCGAGAAACAATCAAAAATCACACAATGCACAATTCAAGTTGCAGGCTGGGAGCTTTGAACCATACATCCCAAGGAAAAAGAGACTTCTTAATGCTAGCTCATCACGTTCACCTGTTTGTTCAAAGCAAGATCCAGGTTCAAGTCCTTTGCAACCGTTTTTAACATGGCAGGATATAAAAGAACAATCTGAGAAGTTAAGTGGTGATGATTTGCAAAGCGACAGCGGTTACTCAAGTCCACCCTCTGTTAGTTCATGCAGCAGTCCGCTGTCAATTCAATCGAGCAGTGGGACCACATTGTCGGACTGTGTGGAAGATATGCATGTTTCTAATGATCTTGAAAAGCAAGATGCAAATAAAGAAACTGTTAATGCTGTCGAGGACAAGTTTCTTCAGGTCAGTGATCAGTTTGCACCGGGAGTTTCATTGTCATGCAAAGCGAAATCACGCGTTCTATCAGACAAAACACTTCCTGAAGCATCCTTGAGTGGTTCTTGCAATTCGATTGAACTGGCCAATAAACTTGAAGAGTTGCTTCCTGATTGTTTATTGGGGAATTCAAAGGAGTTTTCACGTGGCGACAGCTCAGTGCTGCATATGGCAGACTTTGAGAAACTCTCTGAGGAACAAGATCAATTCATTCGTGATTTGTTAGCTGTCTGACCGTAAAAATGTTGTGAATTAGTTTACATTTTGTATATTGAGTTTGTACTGCCTGGTAAATCGTTATTAGATTAACAACACCAACTTTCTGGTATTTGTGTTGCGTGTTTTTATATTTTTGTATATTATTTGGAAGTGCTCGTCTCCATGGCTCTTCACCATTTCTGAGTTTGTTTCAGTTTCTCTGTAGAATTTTCTTGGGGAGGACTTCACGCTTGAACACAGTTCGAAAGATATTAGGACAACGGCTACGAGAGCGTCGTCTAAAAATAATATTTCCTGTCATTGTAATAATTTTTCGAATACTCCAAGTCGCTCCGCATGGAAAGTGTGAGTTATTTCACGTCGTTGTCAAGACGACAATGGCAAAGAAATGTATCAAAATGAAAAACGCACGTGCAGAACTATTGTTTCTGCTAATTAAACCTATTGTTTTTTGGCGTTCTCGTACATGTAGCCGTCATCGTTCTTGCTTAAGGTGAACTGATTTCGTTGTGATTTTGCCGCAGGTGCTGTACCATTTTGTACTGTTGACATACTGTACTTCCCCACTCGTGACTTGATTCCACTTACAGTGTACAGTACATTCCCGTAAAGCGAGACGCGATTCGCATCGAGCGCAATGTTGAAAATCTGCAAGCATTCTTGGTCTTCACGTGACGTCAGAAAATTTGTTAATTGTAAAGGCAACAAACTTGATGGTGTAAACCTGGCTTTAGTCGATTTCAACCTGACTTCAGAGTTCTTTTCGAGACCTATCGAATCCCTACCCAATGGCATCTGCTGCGAACCGGGTGCCTTGAAGACGCTTTCGACTACGGCATGACTATTCCGGGAGTGGGGAGGGTGAAGGGTACCATAGCTGAAACAACCCAAACCTTTACAAACATGCTAACCTTAGGACTACACAGTGTTTAGGCCTAAGGTTAGAATTTTTGTAAAAGTTTGGGTTGTTTTAGCTTTAGTACACTTCACCCTCTACCCTCACCCCTACCTCTACCCCCCACCCCCGGAATAGCTGTACTTGTTATTAAGCGAGTACATAGACCTTATTCATAAATGGCGGTCAATTTATAATTCTTTTGTCAAAGTGCAAATTAGCCTACCAAGCCTCGATACCATACAGTGAATTGAAAAGAATTCTTGCTCTAAAATGAGGCTTGGTAGGCTAATTTGCACGTGGACAAAAGAATTATAAATGTGACCGCCATTTATGAATAACGTCTATAAATCTTTGTTTCTATTGCTGTTTTTTTCCCTCAACAGCGTGCGCTCTCATTGGTTACTTCGAAGTCATATGACGTTAACAATAAAACTGTTTCCCGCCAAAAGTCGCTGAGCGGGCAACAGTGCAAATCTATGACGTCAGAGGGTAACAGTGCACTGTTACCCGCGAATGTTGACCGACGACCGCCGTTGCTGTTGCCATTGCACCTTTTTCTTTTTGTGCTATATAACAAATCAATTAATGACTGGTCCCTCAGGAAACATTCATTTTGTTTCCCTCGGCTGCGCCTCGGGAAATCATTGAGATTCTCGGGACCAGTCATTGAGTGTTTAATGTTCCAGAAGATCGCTTTCGTTTTAGCCGCCATTTTGTATATTTTGACAGCAATAAGCATGAGCGTGATACTGGGAACTAATCTCATTAATATTCCTCGCCACGTTTTCCGTGCCGTCTGTCTACTAACTATGGTTTACACGAACATATTTCATCCTTGACAAGGAAAAGGTAGCATGTCAGCTTTTCCTTATCATGGGTGAAATACGTTATAATATTGTCAATTTTACCCTATCACCCTAGAGTAAGATTTACCCAACATGGTCTTGTCGTAATTAGCGTCAGAAAATTGTATATTTTTAAACCACGTTTTGCGGGAAAATAAACTCTAGACCATGGAGGGAGAACATGAAAACTACCGGGGAGAACAATCGCGATTTACCAATTCCTAGTGTTTGAAACAGAAAGGAATATATATGAAATATTGTTCGGTTTAAGTGCATTTTTATCATTATCTACCTGTTGTTTCTATTTTGCGTGAGTGAATGTTTGTTTCCGTGACACATAAGGTTAATGTGGTTGGAGTAACTTTAGAATCGCAGTGAAATATTGATGAAGGTAAATGGAGGGTGTACAAAAATATTCATGAAGTATTGTGAAACCGTGTACGGTTACAGACAACAAGATCTTCTGGAATGATTATGAAATCCATTTGCTACCAAGAAGATATTATAAAACGAGCGAAACTGTTGCACACGTAGAGAATATCTAAATTCGATCCGTTGTAAGGGTATGCAGATTTTTAAACACGATATAAATCTTGTTGGAGTTTGATTGCAAAATTGCATAAAAACCGCCTCAAGGTTCTCTATTTCGTTGTATTGAATCATGTAGTAATGAAGGATACCAGGCAGGAAAATAGAATGTTGGTTTCTTTTTTACGCGATTTTCATGAAAACTATATAATTATATTGTGTTTGTGTTTATTGGAACATGTTCTCCATATATCGAGATTTGCTGATATCGCGTTACAGATTTGTAGAAAATAGAAGACACGTTTTTTTTTTCGTTGACTTACCGTGCAACGAGGGTTAGAGGCGTGGACGTAATTAAGTAGTTTAATAGCTACAGCTTGAAACATCTTTTGTACCCCGTATCATTTCCACAATACATGAGTCTACCCTTAAAAGACGGTGTCAGTAGTTCTGGCAGCGATAAAAGATAATAGTCATTTTTTATCTTCTTAGTGACCAAGCTGTATAGACCCTATGCAAAAATGGCTGCCTTTAAACTATTCTTTTGTTCATGTTCAAAATAGCCCAACTAACCTCGTTCGGGATAACAAATTCTTTAGAATTTTTGTCTCAAAAACGAGGTTAGTTGGGCTACTTTGAATACGAACAAAAGAATAATTTAAAGGCAACAATTTTTGCATAGGGTCTATAAGAATCTCAGTAATTCTTAAACCCAGATGATTGCACGAGTAGCACGTATTTTAAAACATTTCCTTGCTCTCTAGTATGCAAAAACAAATTTCAGAATTTGAAGACAACGATGAAAGGAACTTGGTACTCGTTGACTAAGGCTCAATTCGATGATTTGACCACAGTTCCTTACACCTTATTCCAAAATGGCCGCCATTTCAGTATTCTTTTGTTTGAATGCAAATAGGCCTTATTCACGATAGTCGCCATGTTGATTTTCAAATTGTCATGCAAATTAGCCATGTGTTATGCTGGGGGGCAAACAGTGGAAAAAAGGAAATTTGCGGAAAATCGGCTCGTCGAAATATTGAAATAACATTGCTAAAAGTACCTTTTAGAATTTAGAATTAAGTACCTTTTATAATAATTAGATATCTTTTGATTGCCTTTGACATTTTGACTTTCTACTTCGTTATCTGCTCATTTTTCGTGGTGACCAAAAGAAACATCAAAGTACCTTGTGTAATCATTCTATTTCACTACGTAGGTGATAAACATTCAATGAACGTGAAACAAATCGTCTGTGTGGCTAAGATGTTCGTTATAACCTCTCAAGCTTGTGTTGTTTGCCCCCTCAGAAATGTGTAGCTAATTTGCATGATAATAGCAAATCCAACATGGTGGCCATCGTGAATATGGTCTATTGGCCCCTATGGCCTCGTTCAAGGTTATAAATATTCTTTTGAATTTAACGTTCGAAAGCGAGGCCATAAGGGCAAATTAGCCAATATCAAAAATACCATAATACTCTTTGTTTGTCCCTCCAAACTTTTGCATAAGCATTGTTTTTATTTTCTCTTCGGACTTACAATGGTCCCAAGAGAAACTGGAAACAATGCTTATGCAAAATTTTGGAGGGACAATCAAAGAGTATTATGGTATTTTTGATACTGGCTAATTTGCATGGAAACAAAAGAATACTAAAATGGCGGCCATTTTGGAATAAGGTGTATTTGTTCCATAACAAGCCGGCGTCACCTACGTCTTGTCAATAAAAGTAGACTAGTTTACCTAAATGGTAGAAATGCTGTCGGGGGGAAGGGAGGTGTTCAATTATGCTTGCGGTAATTTAACGATGGTTTCTGCGTGGAATTGTGAGATTTTAATACATCTTGAGCAGGGCCGGCACAAAACGTGGACCCCCAACTGGACCTCCTTCTGACTCCGCCCCCCCCCCCCCCCCCCCCCCCCCAGAGAAGAAAGAGGACATTGGATGGTTTTCACAGTGACATCATCAAATTCTACAATAAAAATCGATAGGTCTTCTGAATTTCAATCTAAAGGAGGTAGAAGATGACCTAGAAATGTATCTTTTTTCAAGTTTCCAGTTCCGTGACGTCTTTCGTTTCGAAAATACAGCATTTCCGAATAGGGCATTTTCGAAATATCAAATATTCAGCTTGATAGTGAGGCAGTGAGGGCAAAAACAATAGAAAAACGTTGAAATGAATGTGAAAAATATTTATTATCCACTTTCCTTTGTCTTTGTCCTCAGAACCTCTCTTTCACGCTGAATTTTAATATATCGAAAACGGCCTAAATTGTCACCATACGAGACACTATGATACAAAGCTATTTGGCCGGAAAGAAAATCTCATCAGTTAGTGCCTTTCCAGTACATTAGGGGATGTGTTCACATACGTGTATTTTATCCCATAAGCGAAAAGTAAGCGCTTTCATCGCAAAGTGAACTCCAGATGTTTTCGTTGATTACCGGGCCACATGTCCACATAAAATTCTGTAACGTTGAGTGAAACACTAACAACAAATAACTCAGAAAACATGTACCACATAGACCTGAGATTTGGAGAGGTGGTTAAAATATTTGTTTCCTACAACATTCCATGTTCTTGGCCTTTTTCATTTAACGATTTCGAATATACTTTTTGTTGCGGGACAGTGTAAACTATCTGAAAAACAAATATTTTGAGCAAGTACATTACTAACTCAAATCTACGTTGTATCAGCTCTTGCTCAAAATATCTAGTGTCTCAATTTGTAACTAGGCCGATAAGATCAAGCCAGCTTGATCCAAAGTACACCGACAGGAATATTACGGAGCTTCAGGAGCCTCCTGGGAGCTTAAATTAAGCACGCGCGTTTTTGAGACGCGGACGGCAACCGGAAGAGAACACTTCGCATGCCAGGACAGTGGTGTCTCCCAGATTTTTATACCAATCGTTTTTAATGGGGAAAATATACTTAGCTATGTAATTGTCGTTGTGTGAAGACACGTTAAAAGGGAAAACAGCTCACTTCCGGTTGCCGTCTGCGTCTCGAAAACGCTCGTGCTTAAGCTCCCTAATCTTCCTAATGTCCACGGTTGCTTGCTTGAAAACTCTGAAAAACAGAGCAGGCTCTATTCTCGCGCATCCGTAATTCCTCCATTCGCGCATAACCACAGTTCCTTGCGCCTTTGACCGCAATCCCTTGCGTTTCGAAGAAAATGTGTTCTTCTCTCGATTAGAGAGCTCTCTCGCTCGTTCGCTTCAGGCTCACTCACTGCGGCAGCAATTAAAAACTGAGCAATATTTGTGGGCGGTACTATGCATTTATTCAAAGTAGCAACCTCTTTTGAAAACAACGATAGGAAGGATCTTCAAAGTTGTCGACAGCACCCAACATTAGCAAGACACAACCCTTTCAGTTTTAGCGATATTTTGTTTCATGAGTTATTTGCAGGTCACTCGTAATTCCCCTTGAAAGATCACAACCCTAAGTAACCCTGCAAAGTTTATTCTTGACTTACCCATAATTTAAAAATGACTTGGTAAAGTAAGTGTTGAATAAAGGAGACCCCCACCCTACACTATTCAGCGGTGAGGGGACGGCAATGAAATTGATATTCCTTGCAATCTAAACAACAGTCTTGTATCAGAAATGTTTTAATCGGGCATGGAAGCAAAGAATTTTATTTCAGTCCCAAGATTTTTAAAGCACGTTGCTCTGTTCGTTTCTGGGTCAGGATGTGAAGCGCAATCGAAGCACCTAAGCAGGCAGATAAATCAATTGATATCATAGTTTCGAGGATAACAAAAAAATCGGAACCATCCTCATATTTCAATTAGGACCGGCGTTGGTGCATCTATCGCATCGCACTCTGAAACTGGAAAGACGTCCCAGCAAGGAAGTGAAACTATTTCAATGGATTTAAAACGTAATCCGTTGACCTAATTAAAAAGCGCCATCAGTCCAAACTGATGCCTCTCAAACGCATGCATGTCCGCTACGTCCGAATAAGAAAACACAATTTTCAATAAAAGAACTGATAAAGAGAATCTCTCAAAATTGGTCTTCTACCAGTTTAATCTAGTTTCACAGAGAAATTTGAACTCTACTCAAATCATTTCACTTTGCCTGACTTATCGGAATTTTAAATCACCTGCACATGACAGCTTTCTCCGATTACAAATCCCGTCTTTTTGTGTACTGCCTTAGTTATTGCGACTCGGCGTAAAATTATAGGCCCGTTATGCGTGCACGAATTATTCAGCATTTGCAGAGCATATGTCACTCACATAGGTTGCATACAGTGGTACTTTTGCATTGTATTTCGGTCCCGGAAGTTCCAAGCAAACGAACTTAAATGCGTCAATGTTGGCACATTAATATTAGCTTCAAGTACTTTTTTCCTGCTTTCCGTCTCAAGCTCAGAAAAATGGCCAATGTTTACCATCATAGTTCACTAAATTCAAACACCATTTGCAAACTGAATTCTGGTTTCGAAAACATGGGTTGATCCATTTCATCACACATTTTAACTCAGTACACAAAGGTACTTACAGACCATGACTCACTTCGGTGAAAAACGAGTGTGGGTCCGAAACCTCTCAACGAAGATTTGAATTGGAATTTATAAAGACGTGAAAAGTGAAATTATTAAGGTCTGGTTTTTTTTTTCAATTTTAATTCAATTTTAACTTCCGGATTGTTGTATGTCTTTCTTTCAACTTACACTTTTTAAAATAAGAAAGCATTCTTTAAGCGATCCCACTACTTAAATAGGTTGCCACTTTACAATCTTCAACGGCCCAGCAATGCTCTTTGTCCAGATGTGGTGTGTTATGATCAATTGCATTGCTATTCGCATTCCGCATCTGGTCTCAGCCGCTTAATGCAAACATGTATACAGCACAGCGAACCCAAGCCCCAGTTTTGACTTTTGCCCCAGATGTGCTGTGTCATAAGCATCGCTTCCGTTTCACGGAAAGAAAACCAGACGATAGTGTGCCTGTAAACCTGTCTACAGCACATAAATTTTTCATGTTGAGCACTAAAGAGCTAGTTGGCGAGTAAAGAGACTTGATCAGTAAATCATGATTGCCTTCTTTGGCCAGACGTTTCAACACTGTTTGTACCTTAGCAACTATCTCTCGGCAAAAGAGCGTACAATGGGTTCGGAAATAAGACACTGTCGTAATAAAGAACAAAGAATGATTTTTTAAATTCACTTGAAAATTATCACACGCTACTAGTAACATATGCTTCAATAAAAGAATTCCTACACGTAGTCTTTAAGGAAAAATATCAATATAAGCCGCATTTCGTTGACCTCTCAAAAGATATTGGATCAAACGTCACACTTTAAGCACTTCGTTGAAAGCAAGCTCTCTAATTCCTTCTCTATTTTTGTATTTGGTGGACAGGACGCGTAAAGTTTGGAATGGACTAAGAGGACTTGGTGAACCTTTCTTGAAATTACCGAATTTTTCCTGAGCTTGGAGAACTTTTTGTACGATTGTGATCTGCTTAAAATGTTTTAGTTGAAAAAGGGAACAGTTATCTTAAGGTTCAATGCCAAGTAAGGTCTTTGTTCTTAAGATAATAACAAGTTAATTATATAGCGCATATTCACTATGAATATACTTAAAAGTACTCTTATGACAATGAACAGGGAAGAAAAACTTGACAAATCATTCGCGACATGCTGAAAACCGCAAAAGGCAGAGGACAATATTGACTCTTCACAAAACGTCGGGTAGAGTTGAACTGAAAGATCCCTGAGTAGATGATATTTCAATCTGGTGCTGCTGCATACTAATCTAGCGCTAGCGACAGAAAACAACTGAGATAATTTCCGATCGGAAATGACGCAAAACTTGTAGAAACGCACGGCTGATCATGGTAAACTTACAAGACATGATCAAGAGGTTTGTAGCAATTCCGGCGTTCATACCTTCACTTCGTAAACAAATTTTGAAACTTGATTCTCCAAAAAGGACGCACCGCACTTGAATCCCTTTATGATAGTACTCAACCCGTTCTCATTGAACTCTGTACTTTGGAGATATTTTAGGGTTTGTTTTTCCTCTCGAAGTGTGTTTTTTCTATCTGATTTACATCTCAAAGGGACTTAAGTGTAAAGTAAAATTGTAAAGAAATGACTCCAGCTTAAAATATCCCAGCTCGGTTTTGCATTTCCTGGTTGGGACTGGTTAACATCGCATCTTAAGGAAATATGTTTTTTAAGGCTTTATTGCTTATTCACAATGGAATAAGTTCTCGATCTTTCGTTCTATTGCTTTCCATACTTTCCAACCGGAAATTTTATTCCTAGGTCGAGACTTTCTGTTTATTAATAACCTTATGAATTAATTATTTTCATGAAACTGATATTTTTATGCTTGTCATACAAGAAAAACTGTAAATATATAGTGAAGCGTGGAGGTGAAAATGAAATTCGACTGTGCATTTACCAAGGGCGCAGCGAGACATCTAAGTTGGAAATGAAGTGTTAAGGAGGCTCGAACGGGTTTCAACACTTGGAAGACACTCTCTTTAGATCGAATGACGCTACTGTGACAACGTATCCTGTATTAGCAATATTGTGGTACCAAATAAAACACGAATTATTGCTGAACAAGACACAGTCATTATTTTAACGTAATATCGCACCGTGGCAACTAAAAACGAACTCGCTGACCCCCATTTCGTATTCATCTGAAAAGTAATTAGAAGAGCAAGATGAAATTTTCTGCAAAGTTTTAAAAAAATCTGTCTAGAAGATTCAGAGCCACCTTAACAAAATCACAAAATTAAGGTGGCCCTAAACTTTACGGTGTATACACACGGATGCTCAGAATGGCCCTAAATGTGTCCTGGGAGGACCACATGAGAAATTCTGAGCTCTACGGCGACCTCCCCAGGCTGACTGACAAGATCAGGCAAAGACGTATGGGCCTAGCCGGCTACTGCGTGAGACATCCGGAGCTCGCAGTAAGTGATCTTATAATAGGGACCTTTAGATTATAGGACGAGGACGAGAACGAGTAGGAATTTTGACTGGCAGTTTTTAGCGAAAATACTTTAAAAATGTATAACCCGTACGATTAATCTTACTCTTTGTTAGCAGTACAGGTTGCTCAGATATTCTTATTGCTTTTACTGGGCAAAAAATGCCCAAATTGTTACCGTGTTGTTGACTTGTTTTGACACGACGACATTTTTGCAAAATCTCGTACTAAGATAACGACGGTAACACGTTTTTCCCGCCAAAAAGACGCTGGTTTGCGCGCGCTCACTATTGTTCTAAGAGAAAATTTCTTACTCGTAGTCGTTCTCGTCCTAGAATTTAAAGCTCTCTACTGTGAGGAAATCATGGTCGAGGGCGAGGGCGAACAACGCTCATAGGCACCCTCAAGAGAGACACAGGGCTCAACAGCGTTGCCGAAGTTCGAACGTTGATTGAGGATCAGGATGAGAGGCGTGCAGCGATATGAGCTTCCCGTGTTGGCGTTGGCTGACGTCCTCGACTTACCTACTTAACTCACTGTTGCTCTGATATGACTTTGTAAATTTCGCCTGGAGCTTACCTTCTTCACGATAACACCATCAACGTATTTTTAAAAATAGCGCATACATTGCAGTCATTGGATGGGGATCCGACAATTCATTTTGGGAATCAGTACAAGTTACAGATCAGTGAATAATATGCTTGCTCACTGTTTGACATATCTAAAAAGGACCATAGACACCTCTTTACAATTACGCAACGCAACCTCCTAGACTAGCCGCAGCAAGAGAGCTCAATAAGCTTTTGAATCGGTACTCAGACGTGAATACTGTACATCACAGCTATAACATCGTATAATTATCAGGACGTGCCCACCCATACGCACGCTGTGCATTAATGGCCAAGATTCAAAATCACCGTCAGTATGTTTCAAGAAGAAGTAACAGTGCTGCATTTTTGTCACTTGCTTTCTGTAAAATAGTAAATTATATAGCTGGATTCATATTCGCCCAGCGGCCCTAGGCTGACTTCACTTACCACATCGACCTTGGTTATTCCATCTGTGACAAAAAGAGTCTTCATTCAATCAACTATTGCATTTATCTGAAACGTAAACTAGTTGCGGGACTTTGAACCTTTTGCAGATCCGCGGAGTCTCTAGAAGTTACTTACTTTGTGGAAACTTTGGGGCAATTATTATGAAGCTCCACTGATTATCACAAATAGTGAAACTTCAAAACAAGTGCGTGGATTCCTGCAAATTCCTACAAGCGCCATAATCGTTCATTAGCGACGTTCCACTCGGTGATCACATTACCTCTCATCATGTCCAACTTCAAAATATGCTTCTAAACTCCTTAACATTGTTAAACTTTATCTGCGACCACCTTTTTGCGGACTTACATAAATGTTAAAATTTTGATTTTTCTTACGTGTCTGCGCAACATAATTACTTCACGAGGCGCACACCGCCGAGTTGGCCAAGCGTGAATGGAATAATTGTTTTATTAAACTCCAAAAATCTGGAAGTAGGAAATACGAGCGAAAAAAGCGAGCAAATCCGAAAGAAATTGAAAAAAACTTGATGAGAATTGATGCGATGTTGTGTAATATCTGGTGGTCAGACAGACGTAGGCTCATCACAAAAACGTTTCTTACCTTTTCGCGTACTTCTAAACGTCGGAATTGTTCCAAACTTTCCACAAAAACGTTTTTCTGTTTTTGCTTTATCCAGAGAGAAATTTCACTTTCCGGCAAAAATAATTTTAACTCAGTAGCAACGCTTAGCGCAATCATTTGCCATATAAGGTCAAACTAAGGTATACGAGCTGATAACCGAGATTGAGTAAACCAATCAGAGCACGAGAAATGCATTAATCGAGCTTGGTATATACTCAACCCCCGTTTATTGCATTTCTATCTTTCTGACTGGCTCGATCGCCCAATCCCGGTTATCAGCGAATAACCGCGATTTTGGAAGAAAAAAAAGGGAAGTCTGTTTACGAGCCAAGTGTCCCATCAGAGCTGTAGCTTATCCCAGTTTCAGTGGCATGAGGCGACTATTTTTTACTCCCCCCTGGATGGGATGCCAGTCCATGGCAGGGTTACCCCCAGCATTTTGCCGGTACCCATTTAACACCTGGGTGGAGAGAGACACCGTGGGAGAAAAGTTTCTTGCCCAAGAACACAACCCAATGTCCCCGGCCAGGACACGAACCCGGTCCACTCGATCCGGAGTCGAGCACTCTAACCACATGAGGCCACCACGCCTTCCACTTGGCTTGGTTTTGGAAAGCCGAGCGCCAATTGTCAGTGTCAAAAAAAATTTCGGCGCGAAGTTTAAGTTTTGTTCCGGGAAAATTGCTGAATACAACAGGTTTGGAGAAGTGCCTCCCTCGGAAATTTTGCCCTTTCTTCGCTTTTTCAATGAATTTTTTTTTAATTTCAGGAACTTCCTATGTTGGGCTCCTGCGTATATTCATTTTTCATTTTCAATGTTTTACGGTAATAAGTGCTTAAACTTCAATGAAACGTTGAACAACGTTGAACAATATTGACCAATGTCCCAAGCTAAGCATTTCTATGTGCGTGCGTTGTGCAAGTTAATTCGAACACTGCCAGATAACGCATAGCTGGTGTTAACTGTGTGCAAAGATGTTATTTTATGTTTATTTTTAAATTTGCTATTACTTCTAGATAATATAGTGTATAATAATTATTAATAAACTCCTCTGACATCTTTGATGACCCAGTGTTACCACCTGTGTATAGTATCGTGCTATTTTTTCTATGTTCAGCAGTTATGTTCAGCTACAAGATTCTTCTTACGTATTGACGACTTCCTCTATCCTCACTTCATGTTAGATCAAGGAAAAAAATGTATGTAAGGTTCCAACGACTGTATGGCTGCATCAGTGCAAAACGTCACTGTGATCGGACTTTTTTACTTAATGTAAAAACTTAGTTTTTTTCAGATCAACCAGATGTTTGATTATAACGATAATAGTGGCTGACACGCCGGCGAAAGCATAGAATCATTTCAGAAGGCAAAATGCAACACGTAGAACTTCAGTTCATCTTGCATGACACGCTTTGTATAGTAGCATCATTCCAGTTTCGAGGCTTTCGATGACCACATCAGAAATGAACGACGTTAGCGTAGCCCATAAACCACATTTTCAATTAACCACAAATTAACTAAATTAAACGGCATAAAATTAGCAGACAAAGTATCGGCGAACTCTTTTTAAACTGTGCTAAATTTACAAAAAAAAGGAAAGAAAGTTATGCCGCGTCAATTACAAGAAACCTATTTTAAGGGACTGCGCTCTTCGACAGTTTGAGATATTATTCAATTTTTGTTTCTCAGAAGAGCATAAAAAAAATTAAACTCGCATAGCATTCCCAGCTGAGTTTCACCGGATATTAAAAAACTCTGATATATATATTTGCGCTTTCTTCAAGCGAAACAACAGGTGGAACCCTAACCCGGCTAACCTTTCCCTTTTTTGTCAGCAACAGCATCCATATACAGCAGACGAGATGACAAACAATTATTGGCTTTGCACCAGCTTTTCGTCTGAAAGCCGTCTCATCATGTAACTCGAGAGATTTGCATAACAAGAGTGACAGCTTTTTATCACTGGGGGCTTTAATGTGACTTTGACTTCACTGAACCTATGTTTTTTCAGTTATAATAGGAAACGGGAACTTCCGAAGAAAATGATGTTAAATCTCACTTCTTTCGTTTTTGCTGAAGTTTTTTTTAGGTGAGGAATAGAAAGTCAAAATTATTTTGAAGTGTAAATGACAATGGTTTTTTAATGGTTCTTTATCAACACCAACACTGATGACTTAAAAGGCTTAATTTGGAAATTTTTCGCCGTTCGTCTCACGAGTTCTGACAACTATTGAACTCCATTTCTCTCCTTTGTAATGATGGTTCATTATGTAAATCGTGGACGCGAAAGGTGACAATAGAAATACCCAAACGACTCATTGAAATTTCCAAAAAAGGGCAACATGTAAGCTTGTTCTAGTTTCCTCGTTTGACAAGAAAAATGAAAGTACGGTTTTTATAAGAATAAAAATAGCACCAAACATTTTTTACTTTCCAAACTTTTCCTCCGGTTTTGGGAGATGCTTGATATGGGATAACATTCATAGATTACTGTAGACTACAATCTCACCTATTCAAAGTTCAAAAGATTCGCAGGCATCTCACCTCTCTATAATACGTTGTTTATGGAAGACTTAATTAAGGCAGCTGGGAATTTGAAGCGATATCCGATCTTAACTCGCGGCGTACGTTCGACTTAAAATCTATCTATCTATCTATCTATCTATCTATCTATCTCTCTCTCTCTCTCTCTCTCTCTCTCTCTCTCTCTCTATCTATCTACCTACCTATCTATCTATCTATCTATCTATCTTATTTTAACTTGGGGGTCCAAATTTGCTCACCAGTACTATTCTTAGGAGATTTAGATCAATGTTTATTTGACGGGTGGATGTCGTGGGGGAACCGGCAAAGATCGATTCACAAATTAATGTGTGCCGTAGCATTTTAAGGCTATTCCCTGCCTCCCAAACATATGAACACGAGACAAATTAAAGTGTCCTTTGTTAGTTAAAACGCAACTGAAAAACTTAATTCATCACGCCATAAATGTTGTTTTCCTTTCGTCAAAACACCAAAAAATCGAAGGAAAAGAATTAATTTTCTTTTCAGAAATGCTAAAACAGCCTCTTAACAAACAGCTTAACGTACATGGTAGCTATTCATTGAGTAATATATTTATAGTCCAAACACGCAATCAAAAGATAGAACCCCACAATGAAGGGCATTTAATTTTCGAGAGTTAACTAGAAGAAAACCAAAGTAAGGTTATAATATGATTCTGATGGCTGTTTCCCTTTTAATTTTGAGATATCCATCTTGTGATGAAAACGTGTTTCCTCGACATTTCATTTCCTTGTTTTCAGTTTTCATTGAAATTTCAAACAATTAATTAACTCCTTCCTTGCACATAGCTACGTAGCAATTTATTATTTTTTTGCTTGTGTGTTTCAGAAGTTTTCGTGATGGCTTTACATAAAAAACACGACAATAAAAAACGTACATTTTGTAAACTTTTTCCGGTTCAAAGCATTTAACTTCCGGTTTAGGATTTTGCTTGCCGTCACGAAATCATGAAAATACTTCTAATTCCCCCGATTTTTGGGGGAATAAACTCTGAGGACGCACCCATAAATGTTAAATCAGGTTACAATATGTGACTTCCGGCTCGAACGAAGACACCTAAAGGCTACTGCTGTATTCTTGCAGAACGCAAATAAAGTGCGAAAGCGTCTTTGTGCTTTAATTTATCTTATACTTCACATGTGCGTGATCGCGTGTCTTGAACTCCATTGATGTAAACATGCCAAAATTAGTCGAAAGCGATCTCATCAAAAGGTGCATAAAACTTGCGACAAGTGTCAAATTAAGAGCAGTCAGTGAGTGTCTGGCGAATCTGGACCAATCAGAGGCCGGCATATCGAAGCCCAGGTTTATCCGCGCAGTTGTAGTCTTGTTATTGACCAATCAGAAAGGGAATTTTCGGTGGCACGTGATTTCTTGTGGGTTTTCCCAGCATGCCTTCGATGGAGGCCGGAATTCCGAGTATTTGGCGCCTCGAAGATTCGGTTTTGAAGAGAGTGGTACTTTGGCATGGCTGGCGCGCTAGTGTTAGCTCCGTGTCTTAAGCGATGTTTATGAGCTAGGACCTCGGCCTTGGAACGCTTTCAAGGACTTTGTGTTATGGCGACTAACAAAATGGTCAACGGTCTTCCGGGTCCAGTTGTTGAAGCGAAGAAGAGAATGACCAAAGAAGACGATGAGGGGTAAAGCGAAAAGTTACTTCGTAACTTTGTCAATATTACACGCGAGATTCAAGAAATTTATACATGAAAATAATTTTTAGTCTATTATCGGAACCGCAAAAAGGGCCGTGAATTTAACAGGTCGTAATCTAGAAGTTTTCCTGCTGTGTGGTAACGTGTGTTTAATATTTTGTGAATGCATATGAGTGTTTTTACGGCCATAAAACTTCTTCAAGCTTATAACAAAGTTGTTTCTGATGCGTGCCGCGTCCTTGTGGTTGGATCACTTGATAAATCTCCCTTGTAATTTTTTCTCGTTCACAGCAAGCTCTTTGTAGGCGGACTTAGCTATGAGACCACAAAAGGTAGCGTGATATTTTTTTCCTTTACTAAAAGAAATGTCACAAATTTAAAAATTTTTGCCGGTGTTAAATTTATCTAGAAGTTTTGTTCGCCAACCAGCTGTGTTCTTTTGAACCGAGCTTGTGTTCTACCATATGCCTTTCTTTCAATTTCAGAAACTTTGACTGATTACTTTAAGGATTTCGGCGATGTTATCGGCGTTGAGATCAAAATGGACGCTCTGACGGGCCGTTCGAGGTTTGTGGATTTAAACTTGCTTTTTTTGTTTTGATGTGTCACAAAACGTTCAATATGAAGTACACTACACTGGTTTTGTATAATTTTCTCCTAACATTGTGTTCTTTTGTCGTCTCACACCACGTGCTCGTTCGTCTTGAGTTTACATTTATAATGCATTGCAAAACAAGCTTTACTTTTCCTTACCGTGTCACAGCTCACGTTTTCTATTGTGTGATCATTAAATGTTCTTAACACCTCGAAACGCTTCCGAGAATTTTTGTAAGGTCGTTCAAACCAAGTGGTCCATTGTTCAAAGTTGATTTTTAGATCCTCGCGGATTTGTTTTCGTTTACGAAAGAAAGAAGAGGTTTTTGACAGACCACCAGTGTCTGACTTTTTTGCCATAAACAACCCCCTGTTGAGAATCATTTTCGTGCTATAACTTTCGTTTATAAACTAAAGAACATGCACGCATTAGTATTATAGTGCAAAACGCTCGACGTAAGCTTAAATCGAACCGCCGAATAACCGCGATCGATGTTTAGTCTGCTTGTAAGCTTATGTCCTGCTTTTATTTTCCATTCGCTTTCTGATATTCATTTTTCTCGAAAAGGAATTACAGTATTTCCTTCATCTTGCGAAACCGATATATTGGCACTGTTCCCTTTCTGTGTTCTCAAGATTATTTTCCTCAAACGATTCAGCTCTAGACACGTTGCAGTAATTAGCCAAGTACGGTATTAGATAATTTATTGTTTGTTTTCACTCATTTTAGGGGTTTCGCATTTGTACAGTTTAAAGATCCGAAACAGGCCAACGCGGTAAGTTCTTTAAATTTTTTAGAAAAACGAAGTGATGTACTTCACAATCACGTCGCATTGTTAATATTCGTAGAGGTCGGCATATTGATATTTTTTTGCCTTAAATCTCAACAATGGACGAAATGGAGCGTGAAGAGATAAAGTAGGTTTAATGCATTGGCCAAAAATTACCGAGTAAATCTTGCAGGTTTTTTCGTTTCGGACGGTTAATAGACAAACCTTCTGGCTGGTCATTGTCTCGCGGCTTGTCAGGTGTTTGCTTTCTAAATGGCCTAAAAGCTTCAGGAAAGACGGTATTTTAAGTAGCAAGTAGCAATACCAGAATATCACACCATATATTGTAATGCTGATACGATCATGTCACACCTCGTCACAGAACCGTGACACAACAGCCAATCAGCTTATCCTATTCCCAGAATTATATTGTCCGCTGAATAGCAACTTTTGAAGATTAAAAAAAAAAAGAAAAAGAGTCTGCTTTCTTTTTTGTCATCTCAATGGAGAAAGGACATTGATGTATCCTGTTGATTGTGGAATGACCATCAAGGGAATATTTCATCAAGTATCAAAGGTTAATGGGATCCAAAACGTTGTAAGTCGTTGCATGACGGAGTCAAGAAAACAAGCTACAACCACTCTATTAATAAATATGAGCTGTTGGTATTCAAGAATAGGCACTTGAAATGCTCTCAAAAGGGTCTTGTGACGTTAGTAGATCTCATTTTACTTGCAAAATGTCCTTGCGTTTTCTGCAAAAAAACAACTACTGTCTAAACACAGGTGATTCTATCAGGTTATAAGGAACTGGGTTTTTTGTGCCTTAAACAGTAAAAAAGTGTTATACACTATGGTTCAAAAGAGTATTGAATGAAAGCTGCTTTTACATAACAAGGAAGTCCTAGAAATATGGTCAAGCACGTTTCACAAATCATTCACAATTATAATTTGCATTCATTGGTGTCTGTCTTGGGGCTATTTTGTAAATTAAAAAAATTTAGTGTGTGTTGTTATAGCATTTTCATGTGATGTTTCCTGGCTACCTAATAGGATCAACTCTGAAATATTTTTCTATGAATGTTTTTCAGTTTCTCAACTATAGGTCAATATTGATTTGATTATTAAATTTCTGATAAAAGAGAACTGTCAAAATGTTGAATGACCAGAGGTTTTCCGGTTGAACTCTTCAAGTCTCTCCTTAAAATGTACGATATCATTACCAGGATACTGACGGAAAGAAAGTTCATTAAAACTGGCTTTGATTTTTATCTCAAAAATTATTAGCCAATTAAGGAGGTTAAAAATGCTTTTCACAATCTAATCTTTTTCATCAGTTTACATTTGCCACCCACTTTATGTTTGTTAGTTGTATTTTTTGTAAAGTAAATGCTTTGTTGATTACATTAAGGCTTTTCGTGGTTATTGAAAAAAATGATATTAAATGATTAAAATGTATTTCAGAATCTTAACTAGTTTGGTCAACATTACAGTGAATTTAAGTGCAACCTGGGCTGCTTCATAAATGACACAAATTATTCACTGACAAAGCTTAGATGTTAAACTACGGACTTGCATAACTAGAACTACTACTGTGGCCATAGAGCAATGTCTCCAGTCAGATGATCAATGGTCATGATCAAATTGTTGATTAAACAAACAAGTAACTCATTTACAAAACGAATTGTTTCAATTCCTAGAGAATTAGTTTGGTTCACAAACTTGGCCTGCCCACCTTTTTTGAAGAAATGATCAATTATTTCTCTATCAAGGCATGGGTATAAAACACTCAAGAGTGCTCCTAAAGGGAGTTGAACTTGACGAGAATTGTTATGCTGTACCACATGGTTACTGTGACGTCATGTGAAAATACTCTGTAGGAAAGGTGGGGCATGGAAGTGCTCTGGATTTCAAGTACCAACAACAACATTCAACACTTTATTGTACCTGTAATGTGTTAAAGTTAGTATTAGACATTTTTTCAGCGATTGTCTAAAATAACTAAATAGTTAAAAATCCCATGGAGCCAGAAGAATTTATTTGTACATAAAACATTTAATGAGTGTTTGTTAAAAAAAAATGCAGTTGTCAGTGTTACGGGGTTTATGGGACTTCCCATTTGTGTTGTCCTTGATGGATGTGAGAAAAGGAAGATACTAATATTACTTTTAACTACTCCTTCTTGATCAATACAGTCAGTTGCTAAGGAAGCTAGTATATCCAAGTCAATTTAATTTGTATTTTCCAATTGTCTCATCAAGTTCCCTGCAGTCTATTTGTGCCTGTGGGGAATCTCATTAATTTTGGACAGTGACTTGTGTTTATCCTAGCACTTTTCTTTAGCAAGAAGATGAAGGTTCATTTAATTTATATTTCAAGGCCTGTCTGGGCTATTTCAAACAAAATTGTTTACTCCCAAGGTTAATGCTTCTCACAAAGCAGTCATCAGGCAACTGATGATTAAAATTCCCACTTAAACACCTAATGCAGGCAGTTGAAATCTGTTCCACTTTTTAGTGCATTCTTGTGGTCTCTGCATAAACACCAGTTTAAAACATTTCAGAAGAAATTGAACGAAGAAAATCAACATACCAAATTAAATGGGCTTGTGACCATATCTGAGTTAAGTTTGTTGCTTCTTAAATATATTATTATTATTATTATTATTATTATTATTTGTAGGCCAAAACATGACAGTAGTCTAAGAGTTCTCCTTTACCTGAGACCTTAAATATTTATTATTTCTCTTTATATAGTTGTTGTTGATCTGGCACAGTGAGAAATTAGCCAAAAAAGACCGTTTTTGTTCAGTCACCTGTCACCAGAACGGCTAGAGGTTATATGCCTTGAAAATGCCAAGCTGGTACATGAAGTATGAAGTTTAAAATAGGGAAAAGAAAACCTGACAAAGCTAGACTGCCTTTGTTTAAGTTACTGTGTCCTTTTGTAGCTGAATCGTATGGGAATAATTATTTTTAAACAGCTAGTGGACCAAAGTTCAAAGTATGGGTGGCCAAATTCCATTATTGCCAGTGTTGTGTTGCAAAGTTGTTAAAAGTCTGGTACAGTAATTTTTTTTCAGCTGTATCTTTTGTTGATGGTAACAAAGCTACCCCATGCAGTCAGACCAAGCTGTTTTTCGCAAATTATGTCTCATTCATCGTAGGTTGCACTTCCCTTGCAACCTCCAGGCAAAACAAAACAAAAAACTTTAAATGACAGAAAGTATTGTTTACCATCAAAACTGAATAATGTTGTGACATGCTTGTAATTTACAAAGCAAAATGCTCTTTACCTTATTAATTTAATTAAAGGAAAATAATGCTCAATGAAAGTAACGTGAATCGTTAAAATTCACATAAATCCAAATCACGCTAATTATGTTGAGCATTACTTTCTGCAACATTAATTAAGTGCAGAGTTAATTTCCATGCTCGTAATTCAACCCTAATTTTGAAACCTTTCCAGACATTCATCACAACCAAAAAAAAAACAATAAAATAAGGCACAAGCTTTCTTTCTTTCTGTTAACCCTTACATTAATAGAATTTTGATGACTGTTTTGTTGACCAGAAGCCTCAGTTTTGTTCAGTGATTTATTTTGCATCCAGCTATGAAAATTAGGGGTCACCGAGTTAGTTTTTTTTTTAGATATAAGTGTTTATGTTGATAAATGCAACTTGTTAAGCAATTATCGGTGTCTCATACAGTACCATAACTTTGCCGTTATATTAATCAATCCCTCCAGATATTACAGTTTGTTGAAAGCCGGTTGAAACCGGTTTGTGCCTCCTTAAAACACTAGGGTGCAATGTTTCTTTTCTTTGGGATATAAAGATAGTTTTTATGAACTTAACACACTTTTGCCGTGGGATCTTATTCGGGGACAGTGTTTGTAGCAACCTATAGAGATATTTTTTCCAAATACGAGAACATGGCAGTGTTGATGTCATGTACAAAGTCATAGGTCTAAGGTGCCCTGAATCTGAAATTGAATGTGCATTAATTATTTGTGTCCATATAAATTAAAGTGGTGTGAATGGAAAAAGATATGAAAAAAGAAAATTTTAAATTTGGTGGCATGTCCTCTTTTGTCATTTTTGTCATCAGTTATTTCATTTTATCGTGCAGAGGTGGGAGCATCTTCCACATCGGTGGACTAGGTTAATGGCTAGCTGCATGCGTGGCGGATCTCACACTTAGCTCTCTGGGTGTCTCTATCATTAGGGCGGACCTCAGTGAGTTTCCATTCCTTGCGATCACTCTCACACAGCTCTAGATGTCCAAGTCATCTTGGGCAGCCCAGGCCCACACTTTCCCTGTACCAGCATGTCACTGGTGCACTTGGCTGCGCCGAGGGAGCACTCGACGTGACCATACCAGCAAAGCCATCTCACCCTCAGGGTGAGGTTGAGGTCCCCAAGACCGAGCTGTGCTAGCAGTTCCTTGGATCGGACGGTGGCCAGTCATTCTCTGGTTTAACATTCACAGATCTGCCTGATTGTGGCCCTGTCGTTTGGCTGCTGTTGCTGGAGGCCAGGTCTCATTTGCATGATTAGCATCACATGGAGCATTCTACTCTGGAATCCTTGGGATTCCCAATTTGAGCATAGAAATCAATCAAAAATTTATCTACAGCCTACAGGGTGGCAGCGCTGTTTTATTAAGCACCAACAGCTGACAAAAAGCATTGGCTTAACTTCACTCAGAGAAGTTTCAGTGCTCAACGTTGTGACCGCTGAGGTGGCCAATGCAACTGCTTCTTATTTTTACACTTAGTCGCCAGCCTGGCCACCAAGATATTTTTATTGTAAATTATTTAATTTTTTTATTCATCGAATGAGTGCAATGAATGTCCAATAGCAGACTGTACTTCACACTTTAATGCAGGTAGCCTTTGAAAACGGTGTTTACATATCCTTTGAAATCTACATCTTTCATTAACTTCATTCCAGAAGTAACATCCAAGATTTTCTAAACACTCTTAATTTTATTTGGAAAGTGTACATGATAGATTTTGAATAAAGAAAAAGCCTTTACAATTTTAAAATACATAAACAATTAAGCTAAATGCAATGACCTTATACTTGTGTGTACACCGGTATGCCTCGTGCAGTGTTCTTACCAGAATGTTTTTCTCAAGGGGTCATATGGCCCATAACCCTCAAATTTAGGGAACACCCCCTAAAAAGGGTGGGCCCTTTCCCAAGGTTTTTTTTTTTTTTCTAAATATTCTAGCCATCTATATTTCATCTTCCAAGCATTTTGAAATACACGTAGATCTTTCTTGCTACATGTCGATAATAACGAAGCAGAATTGTCTTCTACTGGTGGACTGACTGTGGAATCTGCTTCTTGTACCTCCAACCTTGGAATGTTAGGGCTTGAAAAGAACTGTGTCAATCTTTTTTGTTGTAGTTGCAACTCCCCAAGCAAATATTTCGAGAATTGAGCCTTCAGTAAATGTGGCCAGCATTGTGACCACAAACAAGCCTCAGTCTTCTGGCGAGTTGAAGATGACTACACATACCCGGTAACTGTTTTCGATGTCCTGTTTGATTCAGAGGTTCGCATTAAACTTAAGATCTTTCTTTTGGTTAGAAAAAACCATTGATGAACTATAAACGAGTATTTTCCAAACATTTCTGTGCCGGTTGGGGCACACAGTGGTGATGTAACTGTGCGCCAATTTGGAATTTTTGTGCGTGAATCCCGCAAGGGCACAGCCTGGTGAGAACACTGCTCACGTTTACTTGGTATTAAGATTGGTTTCCAGCTTACGTATGCACCGTAGCACTTTTTCCACTGATGACTGTAATTCTCAGAAATAATGTTGAAATGTATAAGTCCTGAATAAGGACTGAAATTTTTTGGAAACTAAAATACTTGAGCCGGCGACCACATCTGTAAACCAAGGGGTCAGCTGGCCCCTAGTATTTTTTCCTGAAAGTCGAACACTGAGTTAATGGCTACTATAGTATCAGGCGAAGAAGAAAGGAGACTTTGATCGAGTAACGCAAGCTAGCACAATTGTAAGGTTTATTCAAGATGGCTGACCTGTCGATCCCAGCATGCAATGCCTAATCCTATATCCCCCCGTCAAAAGGGAAAGCAATGAAAACATAACAAAACGAACAACAACAGGAATAATAACAACAAATCAAAATGTTCATGTGAATTAAGCACCGAGGTACACACAGTTCAATGTTCAACTAAAGATTCAAGCATTCTGGAGGACTCACAGCTCTTCCTGACTGAGTTGTCAGGACTGCAGGGCTTGGACACCTGGGAGGTACGCACTCATCCAGTGTTGTTCCTGGAGTAGATACTGGGACAGCTGTCTGTGGTGATGGTGGCACCTGCGTAGTCTGAGGCCTCGACGGATCAGTGCTGGGCACGGGCAATACAGGAATGACAGGTACTCGTGAGGCAGGAGTGACATCACAGGCCGGCATAGCTGAGTGTTATTTGGCTTCAGTGGGTTTTGCTATGGCTACTAAGGCAGGGCGGTTTCGTCTGAGTGTGTCCCTTTCTGTAGTGACAAGGTAGGATCGGGGTTTCTCAGTTTTTCCTGTCACCAGGCCATACCAATCTTGATCTCTTATCCAAACTCGGCCACCCGGTTCAAGTTTTGGCAGTTCCTTTGCTCTGTGACGGCTGTCAAAGTTGCACTGTTGGTTCAATCGATACAAGCTTTCCTTTCTTCCACCAACCGGCGACCATTTATCTGCACATTAGGGTACAAGTTGGTTGGAAGAGTTGGTATTTGTGTTTGCAGGTGACGTCCCATCTAGCTGGGCAATACTTCCTGTTGTGGCTTGGGCGTCCACACCAAAAACAGGGACGGTCATTCTTGGAGGGCTCTTTTATGTACATTGTATCCTTCGTTTCGGTTACGTGCAGGTTGGTTGTTTGTGGCTTGTTTTTTGTTGTGAGAGTGGGAGTGACTGACGTGATCAACTTGTTTTGAGTTTCTACCCCAGGGACAATGGTTCCATTTTATTTTCTTGCTTTGGCTTGTTGGGTCATGCGAAGAGTGTCCGTGAGAGTGAGGTCAGATTTAGCTTGTGGACGGTCAGACAGTGTATCATCGAGGACTCCAACAATAATTCTGTCTCTGATAAGTTCATCCTTCAGAGTTCCATACTCACAATTTTCGGCGAGGCAGTATAAATCTAGAATAAAGGTGTCCACGGATTCACCAGGGTTTTGCTTTTTCATCTATTGAACTCAGCTTGTTCGACGATAAAATTGCGGCGGGCTGCAGAATAGCCATTTAGGGCAGTTTTGAGTTCATCGAGGGAAGCGGTTGCTTCGTTTATGCTTAATGTTTTGACGATGTCATCCGCACAATCACCCACTGCATAAAAAAATGTTGCAACCGGTTCCTGGTTTGATTTGTTTTGAAGACCAGAAGCGATCCGATAGCGCTCAAAATGTTGAAGCCATGCATTGATCCCAGCATGCAATGCTTAATCTTAGGGCTACTTTTTCCCCTACATTGAAAAAATAAAAGACAAATTCTTTCAAAAGTAAGATTAAAACTCATTTTGACAATGACTTGAAGTTATCAAAAGGTGATCATCAATTTTGCTTCTGAAATGTGGCATCTGGGAGTGTTCTCCTAAAAATGGCAGCACACGCACAGATGGTTACTCTACTCAAACCAGCCCCTAAATTCATGTTTTCTTGAAACCCCTGCCTTTTACTTATTTAATGTACAGATTTGTGGTGGTCTTAGCAATTGTTGTCCTCAGCACAACCATGTGAGATCCCTAATAATTTGAACTCAAGTTTAAGTATTACAGTCGAGCTATGTCATGCGTGACCAGTATCCGCGAGACTGAAATGAACATCTGAATTCCTCTGTGGAACGTCTGAGGTTTGAATTGGAACTTGAAGATTTTTCCGAAAGTTGGTACGAAAAATGCACAATGAAGGAACAATAGTTTTTACTTTTCAAACACTGCTTATTTTATAGTAAAACAAAAGTTCATAACTAACTATTTGTGATATATCAAGGAAATATCTATGGGAAATTCAGAATCTCAAGAGTAATATAAAGTTCAAAACTGGCAAGTAGATTTGAATATGTACTAGTTTCAAATTTCAAAACTGCTGGTCATATATGACGTACGTAGTTTGACTGTAACTGACCATTTTAAATGAAATGAAATACTGAAATCAACAAGAAATTACCAATATTGAATGTCATTTAGCCAGTAAAAGTGTCTAGGAAATATAATCATGGACGAAATGTGAAACGTGTAATTGATGAATACATCTGTATGTGACATTAATTATTGCGGTGCATTTGTATTTTTAGGTCTTAAACCACAACAAACAGCATGTGATAGATGGCAAAATTGTAAGTTATTCAGGAATGTTTCTCATGGTATCACAAAAGCAACTAAAGTTGATAAAACCAGTGTTGACTTTGTCTTTAGAGAAGTTTCCTTCCAAGGTTCCTTTTCCAAAGTCCATATTCCTGTTAAATGTATTGATTGGTTAGAACTCCACTCTCCTCTAGGAGGTTTTTCCCTTTGTACTTCAGCTGTTTCCCACTGTCATCAAATTAAAAGAACAGTTGAACTTACCAGTGATGAAATTTAATTTCAATTGATTTCTTTGTAGTCTCCCCAATTAGTAAAAAATGAAATGTTATGGTTATTATGTTGTTATCAGCCCAAATCCCACCACTTTCCTATCCCAAATTGGGATAGGAATGTGCTGACTTTAAAGAGTGTGAGACAATCATCAACTGCTCTCCTCTGGTAAAGGCAAATCAGAAAGATTCATTGCGTGCTGACAAAGATTGTGCTGTTGGTGGTTTGGTTGTTTGGGTGCATGTGGTATCTGATTAGTTGGGTTTTTTTTTTAAAAAACATGTTGGGAGGAATGCAGACCTTTGCAGTCATTCCCCAGATGCTTTAGTCTCTAATTAAGCCCCATGTCTGGGTCGGAGGATAAGTAGTGTTTATGCCTGCACAGTTTGAATACCATCTCCTCGGAGGTTGCTCTGTCCGCAGAAAGTCAAGAATTATTCCTATTTTATTACATCAGTTCGTAATGTTGTAGTCATCTTCCTTGTCTTAGTGTGTCCTTTAATTAAGTTACTGCAGGAGTGTGTTGTCTCAGTTTTAAGACCCCTTTCGTAGCATTACTTCACATGAATGTGTGCTCCCAAATTCTCAAGCCAGCAGCTCAGCTTGTTCGATACCCAAATCTAGAACCCAAATAACAATCAGCACATCTACGTACCTTGCAGACAACCCTGTAACCTTCTTAACTCCAAACCCTATTTAATTTATCTTGTCTTGTGACTTGATCTTATATTATTGTCATTAGCATTATCACTATCATATTGTTGTTATTAAGTGGAGAGACCTCTTAACCCTTTCACTCCTGTGGGGTTCCCCATTGACGAGTAAAATCATCTCGGGAAGAATAAAATATGTTAAGTGAGACTCCCAGGATTCAATGGGTTAAATGCATCACTTTAACTTGGTCTGGTTCATGACTTGAGGGAAGAGATTTATAAGGTGTGTTTATGGAATCAATTTTTTTCTTTTTTTGAGGTTGATCCTAAACCAGCAGCACCCATAAACAAGGTGAGTCTATTTATGTATTTGACCAATGCTGGTGATGGGAATAGAAGTATTCTGCAAGCTTCTAATTAATACACATAATTTTAACTCTTTGATCACCCCTGAACTAGGCCTCAGTGATGAATAAAATCCTAGAAGGGATATAAGGGTTACTGTTTTCAGATTGAAACATGTCTTTGCTGGTAACATGAAGCTGATTGTGTGGTTCCAGAAAATATATCCATACCTCACCACAGAGGGAATTGGAAATTCCCAGGGGGTGGGGGGTCAGGGTTCCAGGAAATTCCAGAGGGGAAGGGGGCTTGGACGATAAAAATCACTTTCCAAGGGGTTAATTTTGAACTCAGTACAATTTACTGATCTGGTAGATAAATAAGATAAATAAATAAGTGAAATTCCCTCTGTGGTGGGTTATGGACATATTTTCTGGAACCACACATTGATTAAGTCAGTTGCTGGAGGAGGAGGCTGCTGCCTAAAGAGATTTTTCAGGAGCCCTTCGGGCTTCCTACATGTATATTAGAAGTCAATAGCCCGAGTCATTTTTTCAAGAGCCTAGAATTAATTAATTAACTCAGGTCCCACCCCCACTTCCCCACTGCTGTTTTCATCGTTTAATCTCCAGCTGGGATCAAATTTACAAGAAAGTTAGGATGAATCACCTTATGAGGTGACCGGGCAACCGTTAGGCAACAGCCTTGTTTACTATAAAAAAAGGTAAATTTAATTCAAAAAAGTGTATCCCAAGAAAGGGACGTTTAGAAAGGCTTTTGCTTTACATTTTCCAGAGGTTGCCATGTGGAATAACTGATGCGTTGGGATAAATTGCCCGTTTGTTTTTCACAGAAGCTAGCTAAGGGAAACCATAGTATGTGAGAGTTGATCAAGATGGTAGCACCATAGAAATTTCACATTGAAAGCAAGCAATTCTAAAATTCATTTTTTTTGTGAACCCACTGACAATGGCTTAAGTGTGTGTGATGTTTTGTCTCAGGTGCAATGGCTTGAAATAATTAAAGGTTCTATGTGTCATTTTGTTTTATTTTCAACTCTAGGCAAGGCAGTTAATAAAAGCAAATTTTTGCTTTTCTCATTTTTAGCCACCTCATTTGAGGGTGAAAAAAATATTTGTGGGAGGTCTCAAACCAGAAGCTACATCAGATCATCAAATTAGAGAATATTTTAACAAATATGCACCGGTAAGTTGTCATAATTTAGAAGCCCCATTTTTTTGCCGTAGCACTGAACTATATATGGGAAATAGAGGCTGATGCAGCCTCAATTATTTGGAAACAAAAAATTGGCCACTACTGTGTCCATTAAAGGCGAGCTTGATCTAGAAAGACTTGAGAGAACTTTGGCAAAGGCAGTTTTATTAACAGTGACTCCTACATATCCCCTCCATAATGACAAGTAATATTGTCTGGGGTTAGACAGAGTAAAAATCGATCATCTCATTACTGGGAATCAAAGGGGGACACTCATAGTTATTGAGTTGATGCAGTGGTTGTTAACCAATTATTAGGGAGTTTAAGCAAAGACAATGGCAACAGCAATGAACAGCATCACTTGAAATATAACTTAGTGCCATTGCGAGTATTTTGCAATTATTCCGTCTTGTTCACCTTGTACAATACGGGCGAACTATCCTGCAACTGGATGGGTACGAACAGTCT
>NC_090873.1:33306918-33339418 GCF_036669935.1 Montipora foliosa
CGAGCAATATCGCATCAGTTTTGCATAAATTATAAATTTATGTGTCTTCAGGTCCACTTATTGACAATGAAAATTGGCCAATGAGTGCGGGACAATTTGGCAGTCATTGTAAAAAAGGCTTTTAATTTCTTTATGGTACTTGCATGTTGATATCATGTCACTGAGCTATTTTGTGCCAAGAAACCTAAAAATGCTTCCATTTTGTGCTTGGGAACTGAATCTCATATAATAAGTGTTGTAATACATGAAAGGAAAAAAAGACAGTGCATGACAACAACAAAATAAATTCAGTGTTTTTATCTGCTTTGTGTTATGGTTCACGTGAGTGTTAAGGGAAAGAAGGCATTAACATCAGCTAGGAGATTATTTTAGCAAATGATGTTTTCTCACTACTGTTAATTCAACAGCTGCCACAGCTTTTGGAGTTGTTCCGGCTGGAAGAGGAAGAGCTACAACTGGTCTAAGTAGAGGTAAATTTGGCTTTTCTGTAGACTCTAAACATCAGCTGAATTATCCAAAGGATAATTAGTTTGAGCTATAACCAGACTTTGCTACTTTAAAGCACATTAATTTTGTCGTTTCCCGAGGCATAGGCACACAACTTTATTGCATTATCTTCAAAATCAGTTTTCTGAGTTGCACAAAAATGCAGTTATTTTCACAGCTCATGTAAAAACGCAAGCAGTCAGGGAGTTCATGTGAAGCCATAATTTAGTGTATTTTAAAGTATCAAAGGCTATTTACATGTACATGCATACAGTGAATTTGTGCCCACCTTTTGTGCCCAAGTGCAATATTATATTTAGACTTGAAACTTGCACACAAAATTGTGTCATGTGCCAATGTTGGATCTTGAAAAAGAGTGTTCCTGTCAGGGTAGCGGCCAGGTGTAAACACAGCTTTTTTTTCCAAATACATCAGACTGAGATTGCTTTTTTAAATAGCTGAGGAACAGGTAGATTGGGAGTTATAATATGACAGTGAAAAACACTTTAAAATGAAACTTTGATTTTGCGGTAGCCTTAATTTATTACTGCAAACAAAATGCTGCAGTGCTGAAACCACAGAAAAGGCAAAAATTTGTGCTAAAAAGACTGGCTATTCAAAGAAAACATCTTTCTTTGGCAATAAAATCTATGAAGTGTACTCCTTAGGATTCAAAGGGTTAAGTGTGGTGTGGAGGGTGCTCTTTGGGCACATTCACAATAAGGTAACATTTTGATTTGGAAAGGTCCTTTTGTGCATCACTACAGGAGCTGGTGGGATTAACCTTGCAGCAGCTTACAGCCCAACATATGCTGCAGCACTTTATGGGGCTGCATTTGGTACATCTGGTGCCTATGATCCTGCCTTGTATGCAGCTTCTTATGCTGGTTTGCCAACAGCATTTCCAGCATACTCCCCTGGAAGCCCATTTGCTGCAGCAGCAGCGGCTGCCTCAGAATACCCAAGAGGCGGATATGCATTACCGTACAGCCCAGGTAGAGAGGCTGGTATTCACCTCCCAGGTATGCAGGGATCGCAGAATAAAGAAATTTGTTGATTGCAGGACTGTGGCTTGAAAGATTGACTGCCTTTCTGTTTCATATTGATTAATAATTGATGGATTGGTGTCACTCTAATCTATACTATATCGATAACATTTTCAGAGAGATTTTAAAGAAGTAATCTTGTATGTAACAACACTTCTTTTATTTCAATGTTTTTAAGGAACATTTTTCAATGTTGCCTGTGCATGAAGATGTTTATTTAGTGAGAAGTAGAACTGAATTTAGCTTTATACAACAAAGTGTGTGGCTCTGCCATGGTTACTTTCAATTCTACACAACCATACATAATTTGTATTTATAAAAAAAATACAGAGGAGAGAATTATATTTTTTGATGTTCCATTGTAAATTTTTGGGATTCAAATTAATTTGTATTGGAGTTGTGTTGAGACACATTGAGACATGCATTAGATGGTTTTCATAAAAATATATTTATTGCTAACACCAAAAAAGGAAAGTCTCTTTTTCTCATTGACGATTCCATCAGTACATGTATTTATTGTTTAAGCAAAGGGATTTGGTTTTCAACAAGAAAGTAACACGTTTTTTAATGCTTGACAATTGCACTCCAATACGTACATTTCCCAGAGAATTACAAAATGGCATGTCTTCTGAGCTCAGACAAGTGCCAGCTTTAGGCTGAAGTTGAATAGAGCTCAAAACAAGACAGCATTTTATTTTGAATATTGGAAAAGTGAGTAGAATTTGTGGATGTTGATATTTATTGTACTACCTGTGTAGACAGTCAGTAGTTGTATAGTGGATGAAGGCATGTATTAAATATGAGTATGTACAATTATTTTCAATTCGTCAAGTGTATTCAGTGATCATGAGCTGAAAAAATGCACCCAGTGGTACTTAGTGGAAATGCTCTAAGTATTTTAAATTTGTAATTTCCGTGGTAGCTTTGATTGGGACACTTGGAGGTACTGTTGCTGCGCGTAATGTTAGTTTTGATTTGGTATTCAGACTACAGGGCATTTTGGTAATAACTATTGGAACTACGTCAGCCTTACTAGCACTCTTCAAAACTATTTTAAGCTATTAGATTTAATTATTATATCATGTCTTGGGACAATTAGTACAAAAGAAGTTAATTTCACTTATTTCTGTTCTTCAACTACCCTTTCTTTAAAGCAGATCAAGCAGGTACGTAAATGTTCTCTGAAAGATGGGCAAATTGACCGTTTTCATCAACCTTACCTACTTTCTTTGTGTTTGCCAAGAAAAAATAAAAATGCAGCTGCGAAACCCTGATGACTTTATTTGCAAAACATTAATGAAACCCTTAAGAGTACAGGCGGAGGGAATATTTAGGACAACTGAAAAGGGAACACATGTACTGTATGTAAAAAGTATTTTACTGTCACTAAGATGAAGGCATTTTGATCCATAATTTGCTGGTTGTCCCAAGTACTAATAATAATAAATATTACCCCCATTATGGTTAGCATCATGGTTTTTTCAGTTAGCCCGGTAGTAAAAATAGGGCACTTTTCATTTATACCAACTAATCAAGTAGAAATCTGAGGAATCAATAAACTGTGATACATGTAAGTGTAGTAAACATAAGATGCACAGATTCTCCCTGTCTCAACAGGAAAGCTGTAAAAGACCATTAAAGTTGAGTTAATAAAGCCAGTTCTCACCATTTCACTGGAATGTTCCGAATGCCCTTAGAATTCTGGGGTTTTCCATTGTATGCATATGCATTGTAAGGGGAAATAGGAAACTAAAACATTTGTTTGGCCAAAATGCAGTTTTTGCTTGTTATGCTGTTAATTAAGTATATATTGCAAAGTTTTACTCAAACGTTTGGAAGGTTATAAACCCAGATGGTGCTGCACACTTTGCAATGTAGCAATTATTATTTAATTGCCAAATATTTTGATATGAAGAGTACAAAGATCACAGTAAGGTGCAATGGATACTTGACAGGTCAAGGATGGGCTTTTCAAAACAGGATGAAGAAAAGCAAAGGCTTCTGATGCAATTGTTACTGTTAAATTTATAGTGGTATCCATTTCGTTTGTACATAAAAAGTCATTCATTAACCAACACCCAACTCTACCGTGTCTTAGACAACTCTTTCAGTCCTATTAATAGGATCAAGAGGTGAACTCTCCATTGCAGTTGCCAGACCATTAAAATCCTCAATAGTGGCAAATCTCATTGTTTTTTTCAGTGGTTATTAACATGTAGGAACATAGGCTCTGTTGTTCCTTGAGGTGGCAAGCCTCAAAATGTTCATCCAGGGATTGGATTGGATTTGAGAGTCAAACAGATATTATTTATGGATTCTAAGCTTAAACGAGAACCATTTTCACATGATAAATCCTTAGTACATAAACTTTTCACAGATAATGGGCTGAAAGGGTTGACAAAGACAAGGGTGTGATGTTGTATGTAACCAACTCTTGCAAAGCAAGAAGGAGTTTTGTGCTATGCCCTGCACAGTTGAATTCGACTTATAGTTTTGTATTTTTGAAGATGTTTAAATTTATTGGATACTTGTACATTTTGTTGTTCAGTTTTTGTGAATGGTTTCTAAATATCTGTACATATGAAAGATACGAATTCTGTGGCATAAATAACATTAAAGGCTCATTGCGTGAAAGAATTAAAGCACACGCTGCAAAAACCAAGAAATGCCATGATGAAGGGATAGCAACATCCTGTGGCCTAAACTTAGTTGGAGGGTTTAAAATTGGTGCATCAATCGCCTCAGTATTTTCTACAGCCTGCCAGCAGAGCCTTTCTAAAATCAACCAGAAAGAAAGGACTCTGCAGAAATCGTGGTAAGTCTTCATTGAGTATGTGCAAGCAGTTTGTTGAAGGCCAAGTCACAGTTGCACTCCTAGATGCCATATTGATTTTAGTCCTGAAGGCTCAAATTTGACCTTTAATGCCTTGACAAAAAATATGATGCAATCATTGCCTAAACCGGTTTGACCGGTGTGACTTGCCCACAAAGTTGAGCCACGGCGACTTAAAAGACTTGACGTGATTTCTGCAGAGCCTCTTTCTCACTCTCTGCCAAGTTTTAGAGAGGCTCTGCCTGCAGGGTGTATTTGCTTGTGGTTGTTTAAACAGCAAAAGTGACAATAAAACTGTTTTCAAAAAGTGAAATACAGTCAACTGAATGGTCAAAACAGAATAAAAATACCAGCATTCACCTTGACAGTATTACCATGAGGGTAAGCCAGAACAGGTGGGAATCCGTTTGGGGCATTTGGATGTAAATTTTATGCAATATGAACTGCCAAGGTGTAATGAACCTTTTCTTTCAGATCATATGATAGTCTCTGAGACTGTTCCTTTAATTTTGTTAATTTAACTATCCTCTGGAGTGTTTTGAAAATGAAACAGCAAATCTAATGTAAATCTACTAGCAGCTGGTCTACTACACACTACACGAAACTGATAGTGGCCAACTTAGAACTGGGTTGTTGATGCAAGTGCTTGTACATGGACTTCTAGATGTTTTGAGAGAAAGCGCCCATGAAGTCTTTTTGTCATAATTATGTGAGGAAAATTCCAGATAAGGATTTTCCCCTTCTGACTGTCCCAGAAACCTTCATATTGAAGCTGTGCCTTATCACCTTGTATTCTGATCTCTTCCCCGCTGAAAACAGACACTTGTACTCTCAGGGATGTGTGAAATTTTTCTTCTCTATACCATGCAAGGCTAAAATTTTGGCCAGCTTTCAGACTATCTTAAGAAAGTCAGGAGAATCTGGGATGAATATCCAAGAATTACCCCTGCATATTTCATAGATGCAGGTTGCATGTTCATGGACAGCATTTGCATCAATCAACTATAAATATTGTAATCAGTAGCTCCTAGTACTTTCCAGGCATAACAATAGTGAACTTGTGATTGATTTTTCCACTTTCCCTTTTTCTTGACTGAAGCATGCAATGTTAACCCTTTCACTCCCGTGGGGTTCCCCATTGACGAGTAAAATCGTCTGGCAGTAGAGTGTCACTCTTGGGAGTGAAAGGGTTAATTGTGTTGGTAGGCAGTGGGGAACAAATTTAAAATGGTGTTTTATCAGTTTAAAAGTTCTTTAGACTTAATGGCTTGGCTTGTCAATTCTCTTACTTTAAGGTATCCAATGGTTGTATTAATATTACTTCTCTACATCTGTCTTCACATATACATGTCATTGAGTTAATGAGTATAGAAATTCAGCAACACAGTGAGAGTTAAAGTTAAAGAATTACTTGAGAAAGATGTGAAAGCTTTGTGCCATAAGTTCTACATGTACCTGTAATTACACCTTCCTGTAACCTGGGCTTTTAAGGGAAGGCTCTTATGCTTATGTGCAACTGACGAGTGGCTCTGCAAGGACCGAAATTTAAGTTGGAGGGGGGGAGGGGTGGGGTTTCTTGTCAGGCTTTACAATCTAGCCTTCTCATACAATAATTTTTGTTTTATGTACTCTGACATTTTTTGGTCAATTCCCTGTAACTGGATTTAATATTGTAAGAATTCTAATAAGAATTGTTTGTAAAACAATATTTTAAAGCGAATCAAATCATTAGTTATAGTTTAACAACAAGTGGTACATCTTACTGCTGTGACATAATTTACTTGCATGTTCCCTTTATGGAGACAGTTTATCACTATTGCTCCTAAATAATCACATCCAGTGGTGTAGTTTTTGTCACTGTGGTTCATTAAAAATATCAAATTGTCTTTTCCCTTTCAAAATTAGAGTTCAAGCTTGAAAATATTATAGAGTAAAATATCAATGTCAACTTTTCTGGTAGCGACAGAGACCTTAAGATAGGTGACAACAACAAAAGCATGGAAAACTGCAATTTTAACTTTCAAACTAGCTTTTCTGTCATGTTCCAACTTACTATTAACTTTGACCGACTGGGCAAATCACCCACTAAATGAGTTGGTAGAAATGGTTTCAAAAATAAAATGGAAGATGAATAATTTGCCATGTACTAGTGTTTTTCATCAAACTTGAGATAAGGAAAGTAAAGAATTGTGCCAAAGTTGAGAATGCATGAAAAAAGCCATAGTTTTCCTTGAAACAATTTGGCCATCTTCATGATGTTGATGTTATAGATCTAAAGGTCCCTAATCTACCTTGGAAGGTATTTGCCATGAATTTAAGTCATTAAAAAGTTGTCCTGCATCAACGTCACTCAGTTTGGTTATTTTACTTTTCAATTCTTTCTTTTGTCAAAGGGATTTCAAAAGCTTGGCTTCATTTTTGCCTGTGAAAGGGTTATGATTCTTTGGCATCCCCTTTTTAACTTGAAGTAACCATTTTGACACACTTTCTTAGTGTCACCGAGTAATATTGGGACAGCGGTTTCTACTAAGTCGCTGACCCTTCATCACATAACAGATACAAGCGATCTGATTGGCTCGTTCCCGCAGCAGGGAAGTGGCATCATGGACAGAGATGACATTGGAAGCTCACCATTTCGCATCCTTTGACGCCAACAATGAGGATGCCAGGTAAGAACCACCACGCTGTACATCTCTGGTTGAGCTGGCCTTGCTGTAAAATCAAGTCCACGTAACAGCAAAGAAACTTAGAACTAGAGCTGCTAAGGTCATGCTGGTTTCTACACTATATGCATGTATGTGCATGTATAAGGCCAGCCTAACAATGCTGTGTCTTTAATGGTAACCTTGTCTAATTTGTTCTCAAAAATTCTTTAATCCCTCTCTTAAGGAGTTTGCTGGTAATCTTCTGTCGTAATTCTCACAGTCACTAGAATAAACCATGTTAATTTCATTTGCATTAAAGCATGCAGGGTTGTTTGGTTGGCTTAACATGTAGCTCAGGAGATTAGGTAAATGTGGTATGTAAATATGCACAGTAAGTTAAAAGGAATGTTGCGAAGAATTAAGAAAGAAATATTCTCTGTAACCTTAACACTGATCTCATTAGAAAGCTGTGTAAAATAGTAAGATAAAACTTAATGTTAACTGGTATTGTTATTTGATAAATTTAATTAAATAATTTTTTTGCCTCATTTGTTTCGATAAATTTTCTTTATTGTTAGAAAAACATAACAGAGGTGATCCCAAATCAGACCAATACTAAAGACACTTTTGTTGACTTTTTTAACAAACAGAGGTCTTCAATTTAAGCCTAATTATTGTATTCATTGTATTGTTTTCCATTGTCTTTGTTTCCATATTCATGTTTATGTTAAAACAACTAAGTCAGGTTTTAAATTTTTCACCATTGATCACTTTCTGGAAAGAAATCAGTTTTCGTCTTTTTTTTTTCCAGCAGTTTCTTTAACGATAATAAAAGAAATTATTATTAATTTGTGATCACTTCTGTTTTGCTTGCTGTAAATGAACATTGATGCTTATGATGGTGTTTGTGATCTCATTATTTGAATCTTGATCTTGCATATATATTCATTTTTGGTGTGCTTTATTATTGGGTAATATTGTAATAATATTTTACGTTTGTACAAAAAATGGTATGCAATAGACCGAATGCATAAATGGCGGCCAAAAAAATATTCTTTTGTTTATGTGCTAATTAGCCTCACTAGCCTCGTTTGCATGGACAAAATACAAAAGAAATGTTGCTTGAGAGCAAGGCTAGTGAGTCTAATTTTTTTAGCACATAAACAAAACAATATTTTTTTTGGCCGCCATTTATGCATTCGGTCTATCATTTCTTGTTGCTTGTGAGAGGGTATGGTATGGTTCAACCAGGTTCTTGTGCCTAAGAATGTGGGGAAAGGAATAAGCTGTGATGGGTGTGTTATACACATTCAATGCTGTGGATATCTTTAACAAAATGTGCCAAGTTCATTTGCATGATTTTGACTGGGTGAAGAGATCATAATGATGTGGAGTATCATGAATAATTTGACACAATAGTTACTAAGCTGTGTTTCAGCATTGCACAACGTGACACTAGTTGTGCGGGGAAAGCAGAGGATTGAGTTTGTTCTGTTTTCTCACACTGTTTTTTTGTTTTTCTATTCTATGCCGGATGTGACAAAATATCAAATCCGCTAATCAATAAAACAAGTCTCACAATTTACAATCAAGTTGCCAACAATTAGCATCAATTTGTTTGTTGACCAAATCACATTCCTAGCAATTTATGTCACCTCTCTTGTTGTACAATTCATATATTCAAGGACCGTGCCTCGAGTTTTGCAAGTTAAGATGCTTGTTTTATAAACCAAGAAGAGAGAGGACAGCTTTTGATCAATTCTGTTTTCAAGGGTGACTGCAAGGGAAATAGGTGGCAACCCGTTTATCGTCCCAATAATGACGACTGCTACGGCAACGACAACACCAAAATCGAAACTTCAACATCACCCCCCCCCTCCCCCCTTCCCGGGGCAAACCCCGGGTATTTGACTATCTTCTGTGCCCAGGGAGTAGGGAATTTAAACTTTGCCTGCATGGGTGGGGAAAATTGAGCCAGAAGTGTCAGGTTTCAAATGAAACACATGTTTGGACGCGATGGAAGATGGAAGAGTTTAGGTGCCGACCATTTAACTCTCAGGGGGGGGAGGTTAGTTTGAAAAAAAATTTCCTGCAAGCGCTTGTTGGAAGAAAAAAATTGCATGCAGCACAAATGAAATAGAAAAAAAATTCATACTCTGCTGCAAGCAAGGAAAAAAAAAATGTTGCAAAGCTATTTCGTCATTCCTGGGGGGCTTTACAAAATCCCAGCAAAACTGCAACCATTCTGGATAATCTGCAAGCCAGCGAGCCACTCTGGTTAGCCTATTAAAATAACACAATGGTCAGCCTAAATGTCACACCAGTTGGCCTACAGTTAGCTTAGGTAGCTTGCGGTTTGCCCTTAAAATGGGATAAGGGATTTCTTGCTTGCTCGGTTCACTTGGCTCCAAGTCATAACGGTTAGCCTAAATTACACATTGGCTAGCCTAGTTAGCACTGCAGTTCCTTATGTAACATGAGAATACGATTCTAAAGAATGACATTCCGAAAACATGTAGCTATACAAGAATGATTTTGTATAGCTTAAAAAATTTTAAGTCTTTGCAGCTCCATATTAGAACTATTACTGAAATTGTAAACACGACACTTTTGACGGAAAAAAAATCCTGCAGAGAAATGACGAGGGAAAAAAATTTCCTGCAGAGCATTTAGGAGAGAAGAAAATATTCTGCCCACCAACGTTGCTAGAAAAAAAAAATGGAATGATCGTGCGGCACGCATTTTTGTACATTTCTCTCCCGTACTTGTCAAAACAACAACGGAAAACATTGGTAAAATGACCAGTTTTCGGGTTTTGACGACAACATGGACAAAAAACAGTGAATCTTTTGTTCTTTCTCCTTTCTTCAAATCTGTACGTGCGAATCTGGTTAAAGAATGCTTCGCCTATCTTGTACAACATACAAGATGGAAACATTGTGAAACCTTCTTGGTTCCTTAAACTCCCTAATGTCTCCTGTTGTAGTTTGTGTACCCATAATTTTCTTGTAGATTATATTAGCTACTCAAATTGCTTGCTGTAGATGTGCTTCATTTTGCTGATCATTCACAATTGGGTCTCTGAGCGAGTTCCTCTTCACAACTTCGGCAACTGGGTGAAGTTATAGTGACATGAGAGGAACGAATATTCCTTCTTGTGCTGATTGAATGATTTGCCTGTAGACCAAGATCCTCGATACTGTACAGGTGTTCAGTCCCCCTCGAAAACAAAATAGATCAAAAGCTGCCCTCTCTCTCTTCTTGATTTATATGAATTTAATGTAACATAAGATATGTACTGTAATTTTATCTTTTGAACAATAAAGACACTTTGTTTATTTATTTATTTATTAAAACAAGCGTCTTAACTTGCAAAACATAGAGCATGACATTCGAGGCGCGGTCCTTGAATATAAGAATTGTACAACAAGAGAGGTGACATAAACTGCCAGGAATGTGATTTGGTCAACAAACAAATTGATGCTAATTGTTGGGAACTTGATTGTAAATTGTGTGGCTTGTTTTCTTTATTAGCGGACTTGACATCTTGTCCCATACGGCATAGCATATTTTTCAGAAGCACGTGCCAGCACATTTGGACCAATATTGTCATACACCAGAACTGCCTTCCATCCGTATGCTCGCTAACTCACTGTGTATTTCATGCTGAGTTGCACAACGCGGTTTCACTGTCTGGGAAATGTAACACAATAGAATTGCACTTGAAACAACTGCATCATTAGTCACACATCACGTTAACGTAATGTTACGAATATTGTACTTTCGGTAGACATTTTTTTTATCATGTCATAACAAGGAGTCATCTTGCCACTGCAGGGAAAGGCCACTATGTTGTAAGAAGTCAGATTGTTTTAGAATTGCACAATGGTAGGGGTGGGGCATAGTTTTTGAGTGGATGTAGGGGTGTTTAAGTTAGTGACTCCTAAGGCATCCCCAGTTGATGAGTATATATTTAGACAGATTAAAGTCTCACTTCTGGGCATCAATGTGTTAAGTATACTTAACTGAGATGAGTTGTGTAATAACATAAATCAAACAACTGTTCTGATTATGAGCAGTTGTGAAGTAGTGTGACTTTCCGGTGACAGGATGACCTCAACCCTGCTGTGATCTTTAAGCGTTAAAGCTGCAAGCCACTTTGTTCCATCTTATTTTAACCTAGGGTTTTTTCTTACCACCACCTCCTCTTTGATAAGTTGAAATTATCACAGTAGAGTTTTTTGAGAGTGGCTTTTCAGTCATTATTGTTTTGAGGATCTTAATTAATGAATATTTAATCAATAGAGTTTTGGATCTGATAATTGCTTCTAAGCAAAGCAACAATTCAGTTCTTCATGGTGTCCCCTACTTCCATTTTTTTGTTTCGTCACTCGATCTCTTCTCCCTGAGAAGGACTATGTAACGAGTCAAAGAAAATTTGTCTAAGAGGCTACCCTTAGCGTAGGACACTTTCAAAGTAACCAATCCAAAAGGCAGGTACGAAAGTCGGACACGAACAACAGATTCTCACCTTGGATCAACGTAAAAAAATGATTTATAAGGCCTCGAGATATCACCCTAGCCCTAATCTTTAAGCTAACCTTGGTAAAATTAGGGCAAATGCCAAATTGTTTTGGTTTGCAAAACCGTTTTCCGCTCATTCCAAGGTGAGCAATCCGAGTTGATGCGGTCCGAAGTTTGTACCTGCCCCAAGCCAAAAGCTTTTTGTTTTGCCCTTAGCTTAGCCCGGGCATTGTCTTGACAATTCAGAGAGAAACTGGCACGGTATATCATTCTGCAGCAGGCCATCTACATGTAATTCCAGTCAATTTAGAATTTGGACCTTTGAGTATGGCTGCGTTTTAATTTTAGAGTTGTGCAGTGCTGCAGCAATTAGGTTGAAGTGAGGCAGTGGAGGACAATCTTCTATGACTAAATCAAATAAAGGCACCAGCTTTTGTTTCCTCTGAGGAGCAATGTTTGAAATAATAGGGAAGATGAACAGAATACGTTAAGTGGTCCTTTGTCCATGAAAACGAAATTTCTATTGTTCAGCTCTTCTTTTAAATTGTTTGTCTTGCCCCATTTATTTCGTTCCACAGGGGTCCACCACACCCTTAGGTTATGGTTTTTGTGTCCTGTGGTGTGCTGTAGAACAGTAGCATTTTACTTTCTACCATCTGGTCATTAGCATTAGTTTATTAGAGAGACGTTACTGTAATCATTTTGTAGAATATAATATCTCTTTTGAGTTAGGTGCACTGTATTCTCCATGCTGTTCTTCAAGAACAATAAACTTGTGGAATTGCTTAATATGTGTAATTTGAATAGGGGCCTTGTGAAAGGGCTTTCTGGCTACTTACATACTTAATTGACCACTCCCCATAGGGGCTTTCCAGGGCCAATGAAACACAAACACGACAGAACAGAACATTCAACAACAACTGTTAAGAATCCCAACTGGCCGGAGGCAACTAGTTGGCTATTAACAAGTACAGCTGAGAAGTTCATCCAGGGACTACCAGGAACAGATTCAACCAGTGGCCAGGACGTGTCTTGAACCCGGGATCCCCAGAACTCAAGGCAAGTGCCCAAACCACTGGGCCACACTGCATTGGTTTTACGGAGTTTCAAGCAACGACACTTAAATACATTCCATACATTCATTCCATTATTTATACACCTACATATCAATCGTCGTAAATGTATTAAAAGATTCATAAATACACCGAGTTGGTCAAGGAAACTGACCTCTATAAATCGTGTCCGGCGACGTCGGTTACTGTATTGAATTATTGTTTATATTGTAAATACAATTTAATATATTTATATATTCATAGATAATATAAATTGGTTCTTACTACCTTCAAATACGGAACAAAATTTGTGTAGGCCTTTGCTTTTCAACCAATCAACCAGGAATGCGGAATCTTTACCTTTGAATGCATCTAAGTTTGTCTCCGCCATTCGCCCTTGTCACGCGGCGGCCATATTTTACCACGCTAAGCTTCACAGTGGAAACCATGGGGGTGAGGCTTGGCGTGGTAAAACAAAAGCTTTTTTGGTCTCCCGGGACAATATGGCCGAATGATTTATCAACCCACGTGGAAAGGTAACATGAAATCGAGGCTAGTGACCAAATTCCCCACCCTCTATGAGTGATGATCAAATGCCCCGCTCCGGGAAGACTAAGATGATCAAATTCCCTCCCCCCGGGCAGGAAAAGGAGTCAAATTCCCGGGGGGGGGGGGGGGGGGGAATGTTGAAGCTTCAATTTGACTGGTACATAAGTATCTATCTAAAAACTCTATCTTGATAATCACAATGCAATTATTTCAATAGAGTAAAAATTTACATTGAGTTAAGAATATTGATGTATCAAAGTTACTAGGCAAAAGTTTACAACTCAAGTTAAAACAACAAGTTAAAAATCAAAATCGACTCATTAGAAGATGATTTTTCAACTTGCGTTTAAATATGTTCATCGAGGAGCTCAATTTTATATCACTTGGCAAGTTGTTCCAAATGGTTACTGCGCGGTATAAAAAGCTTCGCTGGCCTGTAGCGGTTTTATAGCGCGGTATGTCCAGTTTGTTTGCGTTGCGAGTCGAGCGGCCGCTAATCGTGCCCCTCTTTATGAATCTGGAACTAAGGTTGGTCGGTGCCATACCGTTCATGCACTTAAATGTCAATAAGGCATCACGATAAAATAAATGGTCTTAAACTGGCCTCCAACGGAGCTGTTTAAGGATCGGTGTGATATGGTCGAATTTCCTTGATCTGGTCACTATGCGGGCGCCAAACCCAGTCGGAATCTGCGTTTCATTTCTCCGTATTTTTTTTTTCCGTGTCATGAAAAGTCTTGCCTATCACTCCCCTGCTTAGTGGTGTCTTTGTGCATAGAGTCTCCTGTGCGTATTTTGTTAGGTTTGAGGGGGCTGGGGTAATGCGTAGATTTATCTGGTGCACACAGGAGAACATTTAATTAACCTGCAAATTATGGCGTCGAAAGTCATTGTAACGCGAATGGCGTTTTTGTGGATATTTAAACAAAATATACCCTCATGTAGCTCAAGAATGGAACGTCAATGGATGAACAACACAGGCAGTGAAAAATAATTATCTGGAATCTTTAAAGCGACGAGTAATGGTCTTCGACAAAGATTTCATTTTTCGCCGTTGGATATCAAGTGAGCTTTGTTTCTAATATTTTACTAACTTGGTATTGTATACAACACTGAAATCAAATGGCAATTTTTTTATGGATTTAACAAACATAGAAGGAATCGAACGCCTTGAATGCATCACAGTGTTTACTGAAGTCGCATCTAAGTTGTCTGGCAATTTGCATTTATTTTGTACTCAACTCTGCAAAGGTAAAAAAAAAATGGAAATGTGACAGTGAAGAATCATTTGAATTGTTTGCACGCACGCAATCGAAATAGGAAGGGTTCACGAAAATAAACAGGTCTGCTGGAAGCGTACTTGAGTCTCAATAAAATGAGCGCCAAAATCAGCAAAAAATTGTGACGCTGATGAAGATAAAATAAAGTAGCTGCTATTTCCAAAACGATGGAATTACCTGGTGATAAATAACCTCGTCTTGGAGAGTAAAGTGTTGATTTTGCAGAAACACTGATCAACTTCAAGAGTTGGGCGATTGTGATCTTTGTGTTGAATTTGCACATTTCTTGTCAAACTTTATAACACTTGAAAGAAAAAGAAAATTAACAAAAACAAAAACCCGGTATCTTGCCATCATTTGACACAGATGCTTCGCTGTTTCGCGAGTAAACACGCCGTGGTTACTTGATCACGGCGCCCGCACGGCGCCCGCTGAATTCGATGTCACTTTCAATTTTGCGATTTACTTGTGCAGCCAAAAGTACAATAACAAAATTCAACTCAGCAAAAATCTCCCAAAATGTTTGTCGCTGATGGTAACTTCTTATATTCGTGGTTCAAAATTAATGTTGTTTTCATGTCGTAAATTTTGTTGTCGATGGCAAAATATTTTATTCTCGATCGACGGTCCTGAAAACTTCCTTCTACTCTTCCTAAAAACTGCGCATCAATAATTATTTACTTTTGCATCAGTATTCGTTTTGCATAAAGCAAGCTAACAAAATCTGTACCTTAATTAGTTCGCATTTTTGAGCGTTAAAATAGAATTTTCGGTCCTATGCTTCTGTTACAAAGTGGTATATTTTTTAGGTCAGCTATCCAGATACTAACCGCGCAGGACAGGGATTAACGTCAGTGAACTTTTTTATTACAAAGTTGTCGGACGCTCGGAGTGCACGCTTAAACTTGTAGTGTAATGAAGTTGTGAGGGAACTTGAAAATGATCAGCATATCAGCCTAGAAGCCAATGTTTTTCGATTCCCTTCTATTTTCTTCAATCTTTCTGGGTTTAGTACTTTGCATGTAACCACATGTCTTCTCAGGGGGCTATTTACCTAAGACTTCTACCCTGGCACTACAATGATTTACAATACCAAAAGAATACGTGTACTATGAGAGCTATATATTACGCAAAGACAACTTGAATCTCCTGGAAGACAGTTGACAATATGGAATAAAGCGCTGTGTTACTGCACTACCACACGTACACAATGCGTGCCTATTTTTTCTAAAAATGACAGGAATTTTTTCTTTGTGACAAATGATTAATACTCCAGTAGCCAGGTTTCAGAGGTTTTTAACCTCAGAAAAAGATCTGTTTCGTCGTATGAACGTGTGAGCAAAGGGGCTCTGCTGGCACGACTCCTGGGTGACCCCTTAAATGGACTTAATGACCACCGACTTGAAAAAACTGCCTGGAACGCTGCAGTTCAATTCCATCTATCTCAGTCCCTTCTGTTTTTGAGTGACACGTACCACAGGCAACCCAGTGTACGCTCATGGAGCTTCTAGTTGACGTTAGTAGCGGAAGTGTTTGACCATACGCTTGAATATTTTACTGAAAACTAAACCCTTAATTATGGTTATAAGCAAGTCTTTGACGAATGCGTGCTTGGCGCGATTTATTTGGGTCAGGCTTGACATACAGGATGACACGGTGTTAATAGTAGGATCACTGAAACTAAGCTGATTGTCAAAAATCACCCCTAGGTCCCTCGCAGAACGGGTAGGGACCAGATCTTTAGCAAGCCAGGACAGGTTAAAATTTGGGATTTTTGGCGATCATTTGACGACTACCGAACAGTATTAGTTTGGTTTTTGATGCGTTAAGGAGGAGCCGATTATCAACGCACCAGTTCCTGATCTTAGTAAGGTCTTTGTTCATGTCTGCCACAGTAGATGCGCGCTGTTGAACGGGAAAGGTTATATAAAGTTTGTTGTCATCAACATATGTCTTGGATTTGCAGCACTGAGGGACAGAGGGCAAGTGGTTGCCTTTCGCTTTGTGCCTGCTACGTGTGATTACTTCGAGTTTTGATTGGTTTACTGGATTGTCTCCGTCCTTTTTGATTGACCAAAGTACGTACTTTGGTTTTGGTTTTACGACACACAATTGAAACTCGCTCTATCACCACTGATTTCTTGAGTCAACCCTTTCCTGAGTAAATTTATTTTTAGGTCCAGGTTTTTCCCACGAAAAGAATGGTATTTCTCACGAGGCTTAGATAGCTCAGTTTTGATTGGCTTATAACTACAACGATGAATGTGCTAAATCTCCCAAGGGAGGCGTTCTATAAATAAATCTACTCTGGAAAGGGTTGATTCCTAGGCCAAGTATGGGAGATGGATATTCCCCTTGATGAGCTTATGGCCCAACTTGTTTACGTTGCATTGTGCAAGATCCGCTGACATTGCATCCCATAATTTTGATAGGTACCAGGAGCCCATGAGAAGGAACGAGCAACTCCCATATACTGTATTCCTATCACGGCGTTTTCACAGACCGATTTATTTTTAGATTGAATTTCCCGCAAATGAGACTCCCGCAGGAGCCCGATGACCAATCACAACAAAGTAACTTGACGTCATAGCGTCACTGAACCAGAACTGTCTTTGGTTTTTGCGGAAAAGGTAGTCTAAAAACAGATCGGTCTGTAAAAATGCCGTGTAAAAATGCCGTGACTAAGTGGGTATTTACATGAGACTGGGACGAACTCAGACCAGCATGAGTTCGTATCGGCCTCCACATATTTCTTTTTATGCATTTACATGAGACCGGCCTGACTATGAACTCAGACCGGTGTCCTAGCGAATTTGGACTCCCCGGTACAAATTCGCTAGCGGATTTAGTCCCGCTTCGCGGATTTGGATCCCCCATTACAGCTTATTGACCTGTTTATCTAGGTAGAGTTAGATTATGTGGATTAGGAAAACTGAACCGATACCATAAAGCATAAATCTTTGAGAAAAAACCCACACCAGTTAATTTTTCAGTTGAGGTTGTTTAAAGCATTTGCGGCGGCATTTTGTAAACCAGGCACCAAGCATCTCTTCCCGATTTCAAGTAAACGACTGCAAAAATTTCATACCGGTACAAGTTCATACCTGTCCTAGTTCGTCCCGTTGTTATGTAAATACCGTCTTAGTATGGGACCTGTTCGCTCCTTGCTCCCGTGGGTAACTGCTGGATCGTGAAAGATCCATAAGAAATCAATGAAGTCGCCAAAGTTTAAAAAAGTGTAACCAAAAATAGTTATTATTCCATAAAATAAAGTCAACTTGTTGGCTTACAACTGTCACGCATTATGTCTGTCACATGCTCCTCCCTAAGAACTTGGGCTATCTTGGAAGAATGGAAAATACCTGCGAAAAAATTAATACTGAATGGTGAATCATTAACCAATCCAACTGAAATGTCGAATGAATTTAATAATCACTTTCCACCATTGGTTATAAACTTGCGAATGAAATTCCTTTGAGCAGGAGCTCATCAAGGGTGGGGACCCTCTATCTACCATACTTGGCCTGGGAGTCAACCCTTTCCCGAGTAGATTTATTTATAGAACGCCTCCCTTGGGAGATTAAGCGCGGCCCACTGTTGTAGAAGCCAATCAAAACAGAGGTATCTCAGCGTAAAGGAGAAATATTTGGGAGCTCAAGCACCCGTGTTTTTGAGACGAGGACGGCAACCGGAAGAGAACATTTCTCGTGCGAGGACAGTGGTGTCTCCCAGAATTTTAAACCAATCATCTCTAAGGGGGAAACGAAACTTGGCAATGTAAGTGTGGTTGTGTGAAGACAACTTAAAAGGGAAAACAGCTCACTTCCGGTTGCCGTCCGCGTCTCAAAAACGCGCGTGCTTATGCTCCCTACTTGGGAAAGGGTACCCTGCTAGCAGAGCTTTTCTTAACTAGACGAGAAAGAAAGGATTCTCCAGAAATCGGGTTAAGTCTTTATATTGAGTATGGGCAAACCGTTGCTTGGAGACAATTCCAAACCCAGGCCAGGTCTTGATCGCACTCCAAGACGCCATGTGATTTTTGTACTGAAGGCTCGATTTTGACCTTCGCCTTGTCAAAAATATGATGCGCGCGTTGCCATGCCTAAACCGGTTTGACCGGAGTGACTAGCGCAGAAACCTTACAAGACTTGACACGTTTTCTGCAGACTCTTTCCAGTCTTTCTCGCCCTATGGTGTAGAGACTCTGCTCCACAGGGTGGGGAAAGGGTTGCCTCAAGGAATTAGTGGAGATAAAGGATCCCCTTGATGCGCTCCTTCTTTGAAAGATAATAACAGCCATTAATTTAAGTCTTCCTTAATGCTGATATAACGAGATTAAATTACTTCTTCCTAATCGTTGTTAAAGTTCTTGCTCACTAAAGTGAAGTGGATAAATACTGAAATAGAAGGCGACCGACCTATATATGAAGATATCTGAAAGAATTCTCATAAAATTGAAATGAAATGAAAATTTAAATGTGCTCTTAAAATTTGCAAGGTGAGCGAACGCGGTAGTTACCCGCACGCAACATCTCCACTCACGCGTTACCACATTTCACGTTCCTCTGAATGACGTGTCGTGACAAATGCAAACTTATCACAGATTGATTTCCGCTAAACATAACAAACACCCTTCGCTTGACAACGGAAAATGAAAACCATCATGTCACAGCAAAGTTGACTTTTCAAGTCTTTTGCAAATTTTTTCTCGTCTTAGTTCACCGAGGGAACTCACTCCACGTCAGTTAAAATGCCGGAATTGGTGCGAAACCGGTGAGTAAATTCCTTCGCTGTTCATTATATAAAATTGCGTTAAAGTATTGTTGTTCGCTCGACCAGTCGAGTCGAAGCCAGCATCAGGGCACTTTACGCGTTAAGATCTCCAAAATGAGAAATGTCGTTACGTGTGTGTCCAGTGAGTGAATTTTTTTCCAAGAAAGTGAAATTTACAATGCAATGTAAAGGAGAATGCGGTCGAGAGACTCGACAGTGTTCAATTACAATGGTTACTTAAAAAATTCAAGTGAACGTCAAATAAGGCATTCTACGATTACAATGCTTAAATCACTCGCTTATTGTGTTTCGTATATTAACGTCGTTTTAAGCGAATAGACTTTCGAGGCAGCATTAAATGTATTTAGGTTTTATTTCGTTCGAACTTCGTAACACCGTTAACCAGCCGTGATCAAGCTCATTTAAAGCATCGCTCGCCCGTCGCTTGCCAACCACACAGTGACAGTATGTAAAATAGAGCCGGATCGCAGATTATGACGCTGTAGATGTGCCAAGGTTACAGACAGACTTTAATCCCTTCTGTAAGGCTCGAAAGGTGACATTAAGTTGTGCTTACAGCCGTGACAGTTTACGCCATTCGAATTTTTAAATAAGTTGCCTCCAACAAGGGGGTATTTACATGAAACGGGACGAACTCAAACCGGCCGGTACCAAAGATAGGTCACAGGTCACAAGTCACTGTTTACCACTACATAAAGAATCCTAAACTTTCATTTAAGCTAACCTTGGGCCTGGCCTAAGAAAAATATTTTTGTCCTAATGTTAGCATTTGTTAACGTTTAGGGTTGTTTCTGTATATCGGTAAAACAATGACGTGTGGTTTGTGACCTGTGACCCGTGTTTTGTACCAGCCAACTCAGACCGGTGTGAACTTTTACGGCTATGAAATGTTTACTGCTGTTTACATGAAACCGGAACGAAATGCTTAGTGCCAGGCTTCGGGACGAAATGATGACTTTTGCCTAACTAGTAATAGTTTTCACTTTATCTTCCCCCACCTAAGGTAGTATGAAAGGCAGTTGAGAAACGTTCCGATTTGCGTCTGACAAATCGTCGCCCTTGTTTCTGATTTTTGTCCGGACAAATTCAATTTCTGAGCCAGGCAACTCGATTTGCATCAGATCTGCTTCAATGTTTGATTTTTTAATCGATAACCCGAACAGCATTTTGGTTCTCCTTGCGAGTTTCTCCTAAACTGAACACCTTGGTCGTGTAGGACAACACGCGTAGGGAGTTTAAGCACGCGCGTTTTTGAGACGCGGACGGCAACCGGAAGCCGAGAACATTCCGTTTTCCAGGACAGTGGTGTCTCCCACATTTTTATACTAATCATCTCTAATGGAGAAAAGATACTTGGCAATGTTCATGTGGTTGTGTGAAGACAAGTTAAAAGGGAAAACAGCTCACTTCCGGTTGCCGTCCGCGTCTCAAAAACGCGCGTGCTTAAGCTCCCTAGTACTAATACCACTTCGCGCAATACCGATGCCTCCTTGCGCGCCCGGTTGAACAAATCGAGATTGATTTTCCACACAATATCTACCAATTTATACATTTACCTCTTTTTACGCGGGGACTTCTAGGTTTCCCCCTCGGCTTTTGACCCAGAGGGACCTTAAACCGCTTCGAGAGTTTCTCGTCTTGGTCGAGTGGCGTGTTTCTCAATTGTCCCGAAACGTTTCGGGCCTATTTCGGGTTCCACAATTCCCTTTATATCTTCGCAACGCCGAGCTTCTAAGACATCAAACTTCGCAATCCTCTTTGTTTTTCTTACATCAAAAACATGTTAAAGGATTAGCTTTTCAAACTAAGCAGATTGCAGTTTGACGACTGGCTTTTCGGGTCCGAAAAGTTATCGGGACTTTCGAGAAACAGGCCCCAAGGCCCGTTTCTTAAAAGTCCCGAAAACTTTTCGGGCCCGAAAAGCCATTTGTGAAACTGTCAACCGCTTGTTCTGGAAAGCCGATCTTTTAACATGATTTCACGGTCACAAAAAGAAAAATAACTGTGAAGTTTGACGACTAAAATCCTCTCCGTTCTCGAGATAAAAAGGGAATTGTGACACCCGAAATTCGGGACTTTCGAGAAACGGCCCCCAGCAACCCAGACAAGTCCGGACCGGTCTGAGTTCATTGTCAGGACGGTCTCGTGTAAACGTAAAAAAAGGAAATGTATGGAAGCCGAACTCATTCCAGTCCGGTCTCATGTAAATACTCCCTAAGTTGCGTTTTTCGAGATTGTTTCATCAGCGTTTGACAACACAAGAAACGCTTGCATTGGTTAACGATAAAGTCATCGCGTAATTCCTTTTAATACGAAAACGAAGGTTTGAGATTTCAGGGCCTTGAAATACAACAATTCAAAACAAAAACAACAACAAAAAAGAAGAAGAAGAAGAAAGGGAAAGTTCAGAAAAACATGTATACGGAGCTCAGGTGATCCGCGGTTCGTGCCTTTAACGTTTTCTGCGCTTGCCTCCTAACAAACGAAGGAAAACATCAGTTTTTGACAAAATCAAACGTGTTTCTTTTAATATCTAGGAAACAAAAACCTGTAAAAGATTCACTATCGAGCACGCAATTCAATTCAAGTGTTTCCCAAACTGTAAAAATTGTAGCAAGAGGCGAAATTAGCTAGAAACCAAACGTTTGGAATTTACTCAATTGTTTAGCATTTCGCTTGTTCGACACCATAAGCCCCCTCCTCGGCTATTTACCATTTCACGTGGCTTTGCGCGCTCATGGAATAATTCACAATTATTGTTAATTATTCTTCTTCCTGTGACATTAAGGCTCAAAGAAAAGTAATTTAATAGGCCATGTACGAGTTAATGTCTGTTTTTTTCTTGTGAAAATTAGTTTTCATTCATGTGGAAAGTAGCATCACAAAAACTTCGCACTTAGACTCGCTTTGAAGAGGAGGCAGACATGAATTCGGAAATGGCCTATTGAGTACAATTCAAAAAGAAAGGGCTTTGGCTTTCTAAAATAGCTCAAAATTCATAGAGAGTAATTTACGAAAAGGAAATGACGATACTAAGTGTCCGACAACGCAAACACAAAACGGTATCTGTCAACAATACAAAACAGCGTCGATATCGACCTAACGATATTAACAAATAAACCAAGGTTAATAAAGCAGCAAATAAATCGTACAAAGCAGAAGTTTGAAAAAATAAATTTCATTAAAAAACCTGAAAAAAATCCTTCAACACGTTGTTTGCGCTTTTTGAATGGGCCAGAATTAAAATATGTTTTGGTTTTGAATTTAATTGATTGTCAATTGAAAAATTGTCTTTTGAGCGTTTTCACATGACGTCACGGCGGCCATGTTGGTGTTCCAAAACAAAGAAATGGCGGCCATGATGGTGTACCAAACTAATCCTCTGGGAATTGAACTCTATTTTTATGCAAATACTTCATTTTGTTTCAGTAATCCAATATGGCTGCTGGTCACGTGAGTGAAAACGCTCTATTCTTCAATTTTATTTCAGAATGAAGCAAGACAGGCTGCGTCGAGAAATGCAGGAAAAATATGAACATTCGCCATTTACACCAAAAGGAGTCAAGACACTCAGGGTGCGACCTTCAATTGACAACGCATCGATTCTGAAGGTATTTCAATCAGGTCAAACGTTATTTCTTAGCTTTATCCATCACGAGTTATTTGCTTTGATAAAAAATTTTGAAAAAAAAATCAAATGCTCTGAACTAGAGTTTTTGAGAATCGACCGCATAGAGGCATAGGCCTTTCACAAGCAACGTCCACACACCACGATCACACCCCGTTTCCAAAGAAAAAGGTATAAAATTGACCCACGCGGTAGTTTTTTTAAAATATTAAAATACAAAAAATATACGTGGTTTGAGGTCAACAGTAAATTGCAAACGCTGGGACATAAAAGAACTCACACACTGTTCGAAAAGAGAAGGAATTCAAGGTCTCGGTGTTGCGGTACATCTTCCTTGGTAGATTGGGTCAACAGTGAATTAGATAAGAGTGTAATTATGGCATGGGTGGGCTCCCCAGCACAGCTACAAATGAGTCTGTTTTTAGAATACCCGTTCCCGCGAAAATTAGTTGTGATGTCCCTGAAGAAACATAGCAGAAGCAGTCACGCGTGACATGGCTTCTTCTGATTGGTTAAAATTGGCGGCCCTTTGTTTGTTTCGCGCGCAAAGTGTATCTAAAAATAAATCCATTTGTGACTGTGCTGGGGCAACATTCTTATCTAATTCACTCTTGATTGGGTGGTTTGATACATTCAAATAGCGGGCCGTTTTGCTACAAATAGGAGTGTCGTTTGGACAGGTTGTATGCACATGCTCGTGTAGCGAGGCATATGTCACTTTCGTGCGGGCGCACGAGCAATACACGAAGCCAGACGTAATGTCTTGTTTTCGTTCTAAATCGATCTCTTGCTTGATCCAACTACTGTACTCCTCCATTAGTTAGCAAAATACCCATCGGGATTCTTTTGGTCAGTTCCCAAAATAACGACTTCTTACGAGCACAAAATACGCGCCGTCGCATTTGGAGTCAATAACTATTCTCCGTATCCTCTTAATACGTAAAACCAGCATAAAAAGGTTTAAAGACGTAAAACCAGTGCGAAGATAAACACGCGACAATCAACCATGTGTTTATTTACGGTCCCATGCTCCTCCTTGTCTCTGCATCCACAAACGTCTCACGCAACGTTTCTCGTCTGGCAGGGGCTCGAACCCACTACCTCCCGTTCGGAAGTTCGACACTCAACCTGTAATACATTTCCCTGGTTGCATATGAGTCACCCGTCTCGCCGTTCACTCGCACTTACATTTAAAACGACATGTGTGTGTGTGTGTGTGTCAAGAAAATAAGGGCCATTTTCCACTTTGTCAAATGCTTTTGAAAAGTTGTCTCGCAGTTCGTTTTTGACGAAAGATCCAACCTAGTTCCCAGGGTCTCTCTTCTCTGCCTCCATTTTTCTTAACGACAACGGAGGCAGAGAAGAGAGACCCTGGGAACGAGGTTGCAAAAGATCTTAAGTTGTGAGTTAGGTTGCTCGTCCGTTGCTTCCATGGTTACAACTTTTTCTGCCCTCCTAATCACATGCTGGTACAGATTTCAGTTCAGTTTATTTAGCTACAATACATTACGAAGTACAGAATAAAAACAAATTATCACATGGCAAGGGGCCCAGAAGAAACCATGGGGCTTATAGGACCTGGGCGCCCTCATTACATAAAAGAATACAAAACAGAAAGAGCTTACATGGATTGATGGACTAAAGAGACTGCTTAATGAAATTACCATTACACATAAAACGATATTTTCCTTATTTTACGCTAGTAACAAGAACAAGAAGGGAAGACAATAACATGACAAAAGATAGTTTTTAATCTTAGATTGAAGAAAATATAATGAAAGAGCATTTCGAATGTCAGAACATAACTTATTGAAGAAGACTGGGCCTATTATATTTTCATGGGCTGATGACAAGAAACGTGGCGACATTTTACACCTTGTAAATGAAAGTTTGAAAAATTAATACGGGGTTTTAAATAGAGTTGCGGAGAAGTAGAACGTACCATCAGCCTAGTTCCCAGTCGTCCTCACGTGAAATCAAAGGGTGACGTCAATGGTTGAGCGGATCGGGAAGATCCCCCGAGGATTCCCCGAGGACGGCCTTTTCCTATCGCGGTCGGCCTCTTGCGATTAAGCGCTTAAAGGCCTGGGAAAGAGGCTGACCCACTATTACTTCTCGCAACGATTTGCGGCAACAAAAACGTGCTAAAAAATGTCTGTCTCGAGATTTGGTACCCTTGGAAATTTTCCAAGCAACTTGTGTGGATGAGTTGTACGAAAAACTGTCCATTGTAACCGTCGGACTTATAAGTTTCCACTTCGTAAGGAAGGGAGTGAAAACTGTGATGCTTGGTAACCTTTCGTTAGAAGTGAGATCTTCGGCTGCAGTTCCAATGACAATGCCTCTTGACAATCCCCACATGGGGAGGAGCCTTGCGTGACCACACAAAGAACGGCTGCGTAGGAGACTACCATTTCGGCCTGTTTACATGGAAGGAGGGTGCCCCGGCCAACCCAGCAACTGTGGGAGGGCTAACTTTTCATACGTTTCATCAGAAAACGCATTGAAGCGTTTACATGCTAGCCCGCCTACCCGGGGCACCTTGTCTACTTGCCCGGGCCACCCGGCTAGGTTGGATAGCTTTGCCATTTAAACGGTTTGTACCGGGCCATCCCGGCCAGCCGAGGTGAGATAAACCGCGAAAACATGCCTCTGGTGATTACACCGAATCAGCAGAGTGCATAACAACAGTCCTATAAACTGACAAGCGGCCGCTAACGGAATGAGCGATTAAAAAATTAAACTTGCGGCCAAAAAGTTTCTTTGGTAGGTCTTTTTGTTTGTTGTGCTTAGCGGCCGCTCAAAAGATAGCTTACGCAGACCACTGACGATACCGGTTCGGTGAGTTGCATGTAATTAAAGACGGGCTATGTTTCAACCCTTCTAGCCGGGTATCTCGGTTTGCCGGGGCACCCTCACTCCATGTAAACAGGGCCAAACTCAATGTTTTACCTAATTCAGATCCATTGGGAATAAAACGTTTTGTTCCAGATATTTCCATATGAATGCTCCATTATCATGCAAATGCAATACACAGAGAATCTTAACCCCGAAAGATTTGAATTGGGTACAACATTGCTTTAGCCGAATTGGTCTATTGCTTAAATTGTCCAGTTAATTGCAAGGTTCACTTCTATCTTTCGTTCGGACATATGGTTCGGAGAAGTCGTGCTTACCAAAAAAAAAATTAGCACTTAATATTTTAGAGCGGTTTAAAGTGCCAATCAAATTTCTTTGTGTCAAGGATCACTTTCCACTAATCCTATCAATTGTAGAAAAGTGATTGTGGTAATAGCTTTCATATTTGACTAGAACCAGCTGTTTTGGCTATAGGCACTTAACATTAATCAACTGAAGAGCTTACAAATACAAAAGATTGCTATTCTAAGGCTCCATCGAGAGGAAATCATCGAAAAATCTTTGTTTGCTGTGGCGTCGAAATATGTTTCTAAGCAACTTTACCTTTGAGTGCACACTCAAGGTTTTGTAATGGAAATCATAGTTCGGTTTGTATTAAAATTGTTTTGTTAATCTTTATCGAACCATACCGAGAAGGTTCAAAGCATTTATCACTCTTTTACCAGCATCTGAAGTTAACGTTTTCAAAACAACCGAAGAGTTACTTTTTTCAGCTGTAGAAAATGCGCGAAGAACTCGCACCCATCAAGTGCATTGTGCGGGAAAAGAACGCGAACGTAGACGTGGAAATGATTCGTCAGGGTCGAGCTATTACGTATTGCGTAAAACCAAGGAAAGTTCTTACAACTCGCAGCGACGCCTTAAAATGGAAGGATCCAGTTACTGATGTGGAGCAACTTATTCACACTGCCTTGGAACGAAATGGCCCTCGATTACATGCAGAGGTTATTTGTTTCTATTTCATTTTTTTCTTGGTTTTATTATGCTTAAAATTAATTTGAGTGCATAAAGTCTTAGTTGAATAAATAGCTTTCCTTTCTACCTGCATTACAACCGTTGCGGAAGGCAAGAGGGCCGCGGTAATAAACGAACGTTTCCGAAGAGAAACCTATTGGGACAATAATTGTTTCAAACCGGTCTGCTAAAAAACTTGCATTGCATTTGTTATGACTTGCATTGGAGCATTTGGTGTAAAGCTGTTGTTATAACTTGCATTGCTGTTTTTTATGAAAACCTGTGTAAAATTTCATCCCTAACACGACATATAAATTTACTGGCGTACACGTAAGAACTTTATAACTCAACTAGAATGGAGCATCAGGTTTAAGTGCTTCTGTCAATGTCTTTGTTTAATTCGTTGAGACGGTCTTTGTGTTTGAAAATCGCCTGTGTGTTTTGAATACTCTCTGTGAAACCCCGCAGGTGTAATGCAAAGAAATTGCGAAATTTAGCTCGCGTTTACGTGGACTTACAAACGGGAAACGGCTGGCGATTGCTTACCATAGAAGACTCTCTTATACTATTATAAACTTGTACCGCGCACCGGTGGCTCAGTTGGTTGAGCACCGGGCTGTCATGCGGGAGGTCGTGAGTTCAACTCCGGACCAACACTCAGGGTCTGAGGGCTGACTGAGGAGAAAGTGCTGCCTTTGTAATTACATCTGCAAATGGTTAGACTCTCTAGTCGTCTCGGATAAGGGCGATAAGCCGAAGGTCCCGTCTCACAACCCTTCAATGTTCACAATCCTGTGGGACGTAAAAGAATCCGCACACTTGTCGCAAAGAGCAGGGCATGTAATTCCCGGTGTTGTGGTCTGTCTTCTGTGTCGGAGATATTAGCTACACCAAGCTACTCTAAAAAAATCCGAGGGTAAATAAAGATGTATGATATGATATGATATGATATGATATGATATGATATTGTCCGTCTCTTTTTAGACGTTGCTTGGTATCTGTAGCTAACATTCAAGGAATCAGCTAAGATTAAACAGGATTCTTTGATCTTTGGCAAAACGCAAATTTCAACTGACGTTTGCCGCGGAAAACATGGTTGCGAAGTCTCTCTAATATCTTTTGCAGTTGTCGTTAAGTAGAAGTTGATACCTTACCAGGTCGAGTTGATCATCATCATATCTTTATTTACCCTCGGATTTTAGAGTAGCTTGGTGTAGCTAGTATCTCCGAACATTTGTCCTCCCAACCACGATACCACAGAGAACAGACCACAACACCGGGAACTACACTGATACTCTTTGCAAATAGTGTGTGAGGTCTTTTACGTCCCATAGAGTTATAAACATTAGTCGTGATTACAAACCCCTTGGGTTTGGGGCCTTCCGGAGGGTAAATTGCTCGTGTTGGTTCAGCTCAGATTTCATGTTATCCTGGGGTAACTTGCCCTATCCGGCCGGGATGCGGTTACACAGTAAATGACTCCCTTCAGGCTAAAATAATAGGATACTATTAATATAACTAGAGATTTTGGTGTATTAGCTACGTTCTGCTTTATGATTGGCCAACTGCCACCTCAAGGAGCAGATAAACCGTACTTTTCAGTTCATGGGAAGTTCTTTCGTTCTTTTTGATGTATCCATGGAAAAAACTCTAGAGCAATTTCGGTCTAGGGAAGCGGTTATACACAAAAACGTCCTTGCCCGTGGGCAAAAGATGTTTACCCATGGATAAAAGGACTCGTGTGACCACAACTATTGAAGGGTTGTGAGATGGGCCCTACGGTTTATCGTCCTTATCCAAGAAGACTAGAGAGTCTAACCATTTGCAGATGCCATTACAAAGGCAGCACTTTCTTTTCAGTTATTTAAAGACCCTGAGTGTTGGCCCGGCCATAACTCACGACCTCCCGCATGGCAGCCCGGTGCTTAACCAACGTAGCCACCAGTGCGCGGTCGATAATCTCCAAAAACCTTTAAAAACTTGTTGGTGGTGTCGCTCAGTTGATTTTGATGATGTTTGGTTAAAAACCCCAGTAACAACGACATTCCAGTTCTTTCTTGTGAAAATTGCATCGATCCCTTGTCCCGGTGAATCTGAGAACAGACATCCAGAGTTGAATTGAGTCATGTGGCACACAGGTGTATAACAGTCATCCCCAAGTCACTTGGTGCCCTATGCAGTGTCCATATAGACCCAGGAAGCTTGGATCTCATCCCGACAGAGAGAAAACAAATTTATTTTTTTAACATTGCACTTGTTTTAAACCTCGTGTTTTATCAGTTGGCGAGGAAAATCTTCATTACGTTAGTCTTTAAGCCCTAGGCTAATTCGCTCTATATTTGTACTGGCTTAAATTTTGTTTTCCATTGTCCAATCATCGGTAGCAAATTTGGATTGCAAGGATGTCGTGATACTAAGGTATTTGGTCTGTTGTCACTGTTCGAAAAATCTTAAATGGACAAGTGTCATGATATTGAGTTTTTGGTGTAATCACTGAAATCAAAAATGATCAAATGTACATTCATACAGAAGAATCAGTCGGTCGAAGTTATACTGATCTACGTATTTTCTTATTCGTCAGTACCAACACAGATCATCCTTCCCTGGTTCGTCATCTGGTCCGTTACCAAGGTCTACATCTTCACCTCGCGCTCCTTTACTACCAACTCATAGGACCAATACCGCTGGAAGGACCAAAGAGAAATCGACTCAAGAAACGAGGTCCATTGGTACTCAAACCAGGTGCGTACGGAACACAACTGTTTTAGTGCCTTGACCATGATTTATGAACTACAATCCTGGACAAAAGTTGTTGGGTCATCTTTGTTTTACCAAAAAGGCGTTCGTAAGAAATATGTGGTTTACTCTTTCTAAAATTGAAACTGATAATAATAATAATAACGACTTTGCTTGTCCCCTCCCCCCTTCATCCAAAGCAACGGTGATTCCAACTGCAGCTTTTCTAAATGTTCTCCCGGATTGCCATCAACCTTAAAAAGGAGGAAGGGGGGCGGGGGAATGTTAGCCTGTTCCAGGCCCCCAGATAGTTGGGGTAGCGAAAAAAACTGCATGCGAAAAAAGAGTGGGGCTTGGGTCGAGGCGAGGCAACCAAGGCCCCACTCTTTTTTCGCGTGCAGTTTTTTTTCTCGCTTTCCCAACTATCTGGGAACGTGGAACAGGCCAGGGGACTGTGTAATAGAAGGAATGTATTTGCGCATGAATGTTTGAGTTAATGACGACTTATCCTGCACCCCAAGACGGTGATATAACCCGTCCATTAATAAGATAACATTAAAGTCTGTGGCGCAGGCGAACACGGCTTCACAAGATTCAAGTAATGTAACCAAAGCAAGAAATTGTGTTTCTCCGCAGTCTTCGTGACGTAACCAGTGCAGGCGCAGGCAAGCCACCGTCGCCAGCGTACAGGACAGGTCAGTGGGTTTTTGCTGAACATCGGTTGGTTTTCCGTGCAATTAGATTTGAATTTAACGCAAGGACAGTGCTTTGTTATATGTTTAGAGTTTCCCGTAAACAATCGCAGCAAAACATCCGGCGCGGGTAACAACTGCGGAATTGTATCCCGACCGGGATATATTTGAATTTGATCAGGGACACGTGATCAAGAATCAACCAATCACAGTGCTCGTTTTGTTGAGTGGAAGTCTTGGTATATAACAATATTAGTATATACTAAAACAGTGGATAGCGATGAAGTCGCGCTCTGATTGGCTTCTCAATCTGCGAAAATTCTTTGCTATTCACCTTCACGCAACTCGCGTGCGAGTTATTATCGTTGTAGGAATATGGAAGTTCAAATTAATTTTTTGCGTTATATTATTTCACTGTTTTAGTATATACTAAAACAACTATAATATTCAGCTCAGTGTCGCCGCTTCGCGGCTCGGTAAATATCCACAAGTAGCTACCTCCACTTCGGTGAATAGTTGTTAATTATGTTATTACATTTCATCAGGAGCACGGTCGAGATTTCATTTAATCAATTTGTATGGACCCTGATGTGAAACATGAACTTATTAATGTCGTTTACAGAATCTTCCCTTAGCAATCACAGTGTAACGTATACACCAAGAAGTGCTTCTTGTCAGCCAACCACCCTTTATCAAAGTGAAGATTTCCGAAATCCGGCGAAGATGAACCGATTTCCGAGCAGGGTGCCCCACAGCGGCGAAGAACGTGCTCGGGGACGCTCGGCGGGAAGGACGAAGTCTCCAGTCAGAATCGATGGAACTCCGGTGGAACTTCCCGGATTTATGAAAACAAACTACTTCCTTCATCATGAAGATTTGGACATGGGGCAGAAACAATACATTTGGGGAGTGGCGAGGATTTATTCTGTGACTCAGCTCATGAGCTTGAAGCAGAGACAGTACCAGAACTTGTTGGATTACGAGTTTAGTCGAAGGATTCAAAACAAAGAGTTAAAAGAACACGAGCGGGTGAAGGAGTGGAAAGATTATCAGCGATATTGCAAGTTTATCAAGAGCTACGAGCAGGTACTAAGAATTAACATAGTTTCCACGAACTGGATTTGCACTTAAGAAGCTTCATTGAGAGCCCTTGAAGCATCACTTTTTGGTCTATTTTTCAGAGAATTCCTAGCAGCAAGTCAAAGCATGTACGAACTCCTTGTGAAGAAGCATCGCATGTCCACAGACACATGATTAAAGGCTGGACCACAGACCCCAATGCTAACGAAGCCTACAGGCTCTCTAAAAAAATAGAAAGCAGCGGAATCAGAAAGGGTCCATCATCTCTCGAGTACCACCCCGAGAGGGAACAAGACGCCGGGGAGAAGGAATCCGCTGGTAGTGAAAGCGAAGAGTACAGGTTAAGGTTGATCGTGTTACCAGGCGGCAAGAAGGAGGACACTGGTACTGACGGCGGGACAGGTGAGAGAATCAGTGGTCTGGTAACCATTTTTTGCAATAGTCGATTTCCGAGTTGCTGCATGCCTCAGTTTCAAAGCGAGTCCTGGTTCACAACCATTCAAATGGAAATGAGTTGCGTATTCTTATTCAAATCAAACTCAATTTCCCTTACAATAGTTGAGCACCAAGACTCACTTCGAAACCGAGGCAAACAGCAACTCGGAAATGGCCCATTGTGAGGCTGTACACGTGCAAAAGTCGACGTCTAATGCAGGTCAATACTTTCCGGTACCTGCAGAAAGACCCTCTAAACCTGTTGCTCGTGCTTAGTACCGAAGAATATGGTTGTCAATACATGTTGCTAGAGCGTAACGTAAGTATATTGTATATAACTTCATGCAGCAAGTATCTACTAGGCATTCCTTACGCTGACCAAAAGGAGTCATCGCACGTCTAGCGCTAGCCCTAGCGAACAAATCGCTCTGAGCAAGGCCTAACGCTCAAAACGTCAGCTTTCGAATTTCTTTACGGCGATCAATTTACCATATTAACTCAGTTGACAATCTCATTTCTGTGCTTCGCTTCCCTGCCGACGCAGCACCGCACTTTCCTTAGAAACGAAACCCCTTTATCTAGGGAATGGCTGTAGCTAATAAAATCGTATGTGATATGGATATGAAGAGACTTAATATAAGAAAGACTGGTATTTACTAAAGTGCGGAAAGTAGCATGTTGAAAATACTGCATTGATATCGCAGAGGTCATGGGTCCAAATTCTTCAAAGCCTAAATTTTCCAGGTTTTCCTTGCGTTACTGCTCAAGTAACGTCCATAATAGGCCATTTCCGAGTTCGTGTCTGCCTCCTCTTCGAAGCGAGTCTAAGTGCGAAGTTTTTGTGATG
>NC_090873.1:33349418-33364418 GCF_036669935.1 Montipora foliosa
TGAAGTGTCGAAAATTGCAAAAATATCCCTTCTGAAAATGTAAGGGAATACTTTTCCCTGGTTGCGAATCTTTTGGATGATGTTTCAGGAGAGAAATCTGAAGCAGTTTGGCAACGTAGAACTGAAATTCTTAGAACAGTTTGACTCTTCCGAACACATAATTGTTTCACCCAAATTATCGTTGGGTGCCCCTGAATTTTTTTTGTTCAATGGCCAGAGAGAACTAACAAGCTCAGATTGTAGGTGGCCGAGCTATCCCCTATCGTTAACTTTGTACTTTGAAGGCATTACCAGGTTCTCCTCTTTTCTTATACGCATACAAAGTTCCCCAACATTCACATTAAAGGGGCATTCCTGGTAGCCATAATCTTTTGACTCTGATCAATGAATCTACAGGTAAATGTAAGTTAAATGTGTACAAAGATGAGGAAATGTTATGTGAGGTTTTCAGGTGGTCGTTATGTAAGGTGATCCGTAGAAAGGCTCAATTGTTTGAAGCTGGGTTAGTTATAAACTGTATTCAATACTGTACAATGAGCCATGACCTCATCCTTGTCATTATGGTGTGGTTGTTGCCAAAATTTTCCATGTTGCATGATAGGGAACAGGGGATACCTCAGGAAGGTTCAATTCACGGTTACAGTCCTAGGAGAGAACGTCAGGCTGTGTGCAAGTGAACTCATGCTTAACAAGCCAGGGAGTCGGGGGAGCGGGGGAAGGGGGGGGGGGGGGGTTTGGAGGTATTCTCAGCATGCAGTTATGACTTCTAAAAAAAAGATTGGGACAGCCAGCCTAGACATGACTGGGTCGAGCGAGTCTCCTTTTCAGCTGCTCAGACAGGTGAAGTCTCGCATTCTTCGTTATGGGGATGAGAAGCATGCATAAATTTGGCGTCTTGGCTGCTGGAAGCAAACAACACTCCTTTGGTTTTCATAATACTGCAAACTGTGTCTTTTAAATACTGTACTTCATCTTTGCTTCCATGCCATTTTGAATTTCCTTTTAGGAAAAGACTTGATCTAATCAATATTTCATTTCTGTTGTCTGTGGTAGGTTGCTTTTATCTCCAAGTGACATGTTGGAAATATCAAGGTACAGTATTTGGCTACTTTAGAAGTCAACCCGAAACTTTGCATGACATTTAATTCTGTTATGAGACCACCAACTTTGCAGTGCTTTAGACAAACTGTCTGGCTTAGGTCAGAGATAATTCTTGAGGCAGATTAAAGCAAACAAGTTTTGTGACACACAAACTTCAGAAATTACCCACTGGTGCCTAAGTCAGTCAAAGATCCTTTTAAGATTTTTGAAAGATCATCAAAGAATTCTTGAGGATCTGCAAAGATCCTTTTAATACCAAGATCTTGAAATATATTTGCACCAGGATCTTTGCAAGATCCTCACAGGATCCTCACTTGTCTGACTCTTTGAGGATCTTTACAACACCTAATTGCAATTGAAGATCTTTAAAGAACTTTCAAGGATCTTTCAAGAATCCTTGAAAGATCCTCATCTTCAAAGATCTTTTGCAGGCCCTTGACAATCTTTAAGGATCCTTGAAGATTGTCAAAGATCCTCTGAGGTTTTTTACCAGGGCAACCCCACAAAATTACCATAATATTTCAGATTTCTTGTGTTATATTTTTCTAAAAGCATTTCTGAAATGATGGCAAAGTTACTGTTTAAGTCTTGCAAAAAGGACACATGTAATACGGGACTGAACATCAACTTTTGTTTAAAGTTGTAGATGAAAATCATACCAGCTTGTTTTTCTGTTTTGATCATTATAGGGTTGCATTTGAAATACTTCAAGCTCCACCAGCTTCCAAAGATTTTGTGGAATCGTTACCAACTTTAACTATAACTGCTGATCATATTGGTTAGTTCATGTACATGCAGTGTTGGTTCTCTAGTATATCTACACTTAGTTTTTAGGTTTAGGTTTATTTAATTAACAATTATTCGCCGAAGGCGAAGTGATTATCGGTGAATATTCACTGAGACGAAGTCGAGGTGAATATTCACCGATAATCACTGAGCTTGAGGCGAATAATTGTTTTAGTATAAATACGCAGGTGATTATTTAAAAAAAAGGGAAAAAAACACATTTCAACACGAAATCATCTTCACTTACAGTGGCAAAACATAAGTTAACATAAGTTATTACAAATTCCACATTAGGCTCGATATCCACCGCTCACTTGAGTTCGGGTATCCTTCCCGAGAAGAGACGGCTGGACGCGTGAGTGATAGGTTGTGTCTGTGACGTAAATTCAAATTTAATTTAAGCGAAGTTAATAGTTGTGGGGAAAATAGCATTAGACATCCAAAAACACTGATTTTAACAAAACAGTAATTACATACATGTAGCAAATGCTTAATTTAACGTCTGTGCGAAGTTTCCAGATGATACGAGCTTGATCAAAAATTTAATATAATTATGTGAGTTTCCATGAATTCAACCGGTCAATCATCAACAAAATCTTCGGCTGCTTCAGCTCTCACTCGACCTCATTGGCCTCCTTGTGTTGCCACCAATAAACTCAGCGGTAATTTCAATTGATCTTGAGGAATATGTCCTCTTACATTAGTGAAGTCTGGGGAGAAATAATTATTGCTATAATAGCATTGGATTTGAAAGCCATATTTTGACGTTGGTGCCAACAGGAAAATCAGTGAAGTTTCTGAACTCAGGCGGCAGAAAACAATACAATCCTCATTCCTCAGCTTCTCGAACACTTTTCGTTGTTGAAATCTTGGATGTTTCCTTCCTTACAAGCACAGTAAACCTTGAACAGGCCAGGTCAAAGAATACCTTCGCAGCCAAAAATAATAATTTATGCCAGACCGATTTGTGCAGGCGAGTTTCTGATTTGCGGAGATTAACAATGGCTCACCTCACACGTCCCGCCGTGATTTCGGGAGTGAGCGCTGGCTCATTTCCTGAAACAGCAGCAGGTAATCGAGCCTAATTCCACATTAGTTATAGCTTTTATTAAACTATGGAATACACTAAAAATAGTGATTGTTGGTGTCTACTTTCTTCTCATCATCAACACCATGTTTGGCCCACCTCTTTTTAGCCATACCTTGGTTTCCTGGCTGGCAGGCTAGTAAAAAAAAAATCACTGTGCTTAGTTAACCGGCTCTCACTAGGCTCTGTATTTTGAGCAAGAGCCAATATAGGTAATTATAGACCCTTAGTCTTCACAAGGTCCCTCAATTCTTGGCTTGCCAATGTCCAGCTAGTCTTGATCTGTGTGGTCTTATAACTTTGTTTGAGAGTTATTTTCTCTTGGTTTAAAATTTTTCAAGCCACAATTATTGCAGCTCAATTTTGAGTTTTCCTTGTCTAATATTCATCATCATGATCTTAAAAAATTAGGAAAATCAAAATTGAACTGGTTTAAAAGATTTTAAGCTGACCAAGAAAAAATTTGAACTACAACATAATTTACACATATCTAATAAACAGTAATACTATACATGTACATGTACATCTTTCCTGACATACTGGTAGTTCCTTCTGTATGCTTTTCTTATCAATAATTCCTTAGGATTTGCGTACAAATCTCTATCTCTACAGCTGCACAATAACATTACTTTAATAAGCCAAGAATTGATTTTGTCATCTTGCAATAATCATCCTTTGCAAGGCGATTTTGATAAAAAATTCAAAATTGAAAGCTTAGCACTAATTTTCAAACTGACTACTTTCAGATTCTTTATATTAGATAGAAGGAACTTGTAATATAAAGTAAAATGTAGCTGCCTTGATAACCACTTGCAGCATATAATACTTAGTCTATTTAAATGTTAACGTAATTTTCTCCCCAGATTGCTTGTTATTTTCACTGTTTTGCATCAATAAATAAACATTATGGTAGGCTCAATTGACCAGATGTTTTGTTCGTCTGCATTCCACTGCGCACACCACGGCTGGATCACTGGTTCAGCCAATAAAATAATTGTATTTTCCACCAATCAGAAAGTCATCTGCCTGCCAATTGCAAAATATAGTTGGCTGAATACAAAATACAATAATTATTGTGATGGTTGCTACGTCACAGACAAAGGATGCAGACCAATGATTCAGCGTTTTGTTGGGAGGAGGGTGTTAACCATACTCCGAGAACGGCTGGAAATCAAGCCTATAAAAATGGAGGAATTCTTATTTTAGGGGTCTTCATTGTTTGTTGTTTTTTTTTCACAGTTAAAAGTTGCTCTTGTACAATTTGTCAAGTAGAATTCAAAGTAAGTGGTTTCTATTATAACAAAAGCATGACATCAAGTGAGTGTGTCTTAATTCATTGAATCCTGAAAACCCCCCCCCCCCCCCACAGACGAGTAGTAAAATCCCCCCCCCCCCCTCCTCCCCCAATGATGAGTAAATTTGTCTGGCATTAGACGGTCTTACTCTTAGAAGTCAGTGGCTTCAAGGGGACACGTGTTGTAGACACAAAAAAAAAAACAGTTAAGGGCTCCTAATTTTAGGCGGCACTGTTGTTGTTGCCATCATCATAATTTTCATTGTTTTTCATCTCAGCCAACTTTAGGCAACGATGATATTGAACTACGCAACAACCGGGCTATAACGTTGTGGACTCTGCTACGGTTTCATTTCAAATGTATTGCAAGTTCACCTCAAAACCATCATTGGATCAATACTTCTAGCCATGTGTAGTGTACACGTAAAGCATGTATTCTGTAACATTATTACTAGAAGCAAAAGATAACATTCACATGTATTAATCAATATTATTGACTCCTTGGAGTGAGACTTGATGGAAACAGTTTTATATTCCTGAAAAGTCTTTTTTTGAATTGATTTTAACTTGAAACTGAATTGCCTATAGCCTTTTTGACATCCTTTTCCCTCTCTTTTCTAGATTGGAGATGAAGCTAAGCAACTACCTTGTGAACATATGTTCCATCCTAAGTGTATTATGCCATGGTTGTCAAAGGTGACATTCATGTAAATTATTCATAACATAGAGGGCAAAATTACTTATGCGTATATGGGTTAGGCAAAGGGCATTTTTCATCAATTGAAGTAATTGCCTTGGCAATATTCGATCATGTAGTAAATGATTTTAGCAGGTTACATGTAGCTAATCTTTTTTTAAAAATTGCACTACAGTGTGCATTTTTTACGTACTTAATTGAAGACAATCTAACCCTTTATATTATACAAAACTTTTGGTTTTATCAATGGAGTTGATAATGTAAATTGGCCACCGTACAGAGATTCTAAAAAGCTGACATTTTGAGCATTAGCCCTTCATCAGAGCGAAAGGCTAACGCTTGAAACGTCACCTTTTTAGAATCTCTCTACGGTGGCCAATGTACATTATCAACTCTGTTCATAAAACCAAAATTTTTGTATACTACTTCCCCACCGACGCAGCACCACAGTTTCTTTAGAAACTACCCCCTTAACCCTTTATATTATAAACAAGTACAATCATGTAATTATGATGATATTTCCTCGTAAAATTAAGGATTGACATCACTCTTATTTTCAGAAGTTGCAGAGATTGTCCTTGTTGCCCCATGACTCGGGCAGCTTCTGAAAATACCTGCAATTACCTAGTATACAGTGGAACCCCATCTTACGGCCACCTCAGTAATATGGTCATTATTATGGCAATTTTTTTGGCCCATCAAAACAGCCAAAAAAAGTCTTCTTAATTAATGCAGTCACATTTAATATGGCCAACAGCCACAATTCAAGTTAAATCCCTGGCAGAAGAATCCTTTATAATAATTTTCACCCCATTAACAGCCACTGGCGCTAAATTTAGAAAACCAAAACACCTGTGACATGTCAATTTCATTGACCTCTGTAATTTACCAAGGTAATTGATCAGCCGATTTACTTTACAAAGTACTGTAAGCAACACTCGCCTCTGTTTTCATAGTACAAACATGATCGTAACATTGCAGTAACATCCACTTACTAGGCAAAATGATGATTGCAATTTACAATTATAATTGTTATACCATGCCCAGTATGCCGTTTCCATTTTCCCCCTCCCCTCCCTAAACAAAAGGCTTTTAAAGAGAAGTTGCAAGCAAAATGGAAAAAAAAGGTATTGCACGTCTGCAAAGTGAAAAAAGGAAAAAAAAAACGATCTTATGCTGTTAGGAAGTACAGTAATAAGCAAAAAAAGAAAGAACAGCAAGCCTAAAGCAGGCAAGATATGCTGCCCTTTAGTCATGAATTTTGACTGTACCTTGGTAATACAGCCACCCTGTTAATTCAGCCAAGTTTTAAAGGTCCTTTGATGACCATATTAATGGGGTTTCACTGTAATATTATTAGCAGATGGAGTTCTTACTCCTCTTCCAGCCCTTACAGGTTGCTTCGAAAAGGCATTATCCATTTGGGAAAAAAGCTATTTAAAGTCCCCAAGTTCTCTCCTGTCAAGTGGAAAGTTTTTTTCCATTTTGGTGAACCTGTAATAATTAATCTCCATCTTAACAGGAATGTTTTGTCATGGTATAAAGCTCATACATGTGACGTTTTATGTGTGTTTTGATTGGCTATTATGCTTTTGAATTATTAATGTAGTTTTTAAGTTTATTTCCTTTCTGTGTAAATCACTGTTAATGATTCCTTTCAGACCAACACATGCCCCTTATGTAGGCATGAAATGCCCACAGATGACCCTGACTATGAAGAAATGAAAAATTTAAAGGTATGAAGGAGTAATAACATTGATACTGTTACAAGTATCCTGTTCATAAGCCTTGATAATATGACAAAAAGTCATAGGATTTTAGCTATAAATTTGAATTGCCAATATGAGGTGACTTTCTAACCTGAGGAAAGCTGCTGTTCATAAGGCAACTAAAGTAGCCAGGAAGATAACTGTTTGAATGCTTGCGTCAATGGAAGGTGAGACACCATTATACCCCAGAGGTAACTATCTTGGAGCAGATTAGAGAACCAACAAATTCTAACTCAGCCAGGGGTCACAAATGGCTCACCAAAGTGCCATTAAACCCAGCTGTAACTCTCCATTAAAACCAGTGGTTTTATTTGTTTTGACAGGTGAAGAAGCAAGATCAGGTGTACCGAATAGAAACACTTCATGACTCGATGTTCTCTTAAAAGAGTCCTAAGCATTCTTAGGCCTGCTTAAACCTCCATCCTTCAAATGGGGCCAGGCCATGTTACAGAAACTTTCTGTACAACAAGATTGAAATAATCTCTTATCAAGCGGGACTAATAAATTATTTATGTAATAATGTTTCTGTTGAGTGCTGTAAAAAACTATCTCGCATTAGAAAACATAGGTACAAGAAGTGTTTTATTTGGTTTTAAAACATAATCCACTGTCCAGGCTTGGACCTGATAAAGCTCAACTTGCAAATTTTGCACACTCCACAGGGATTTTCAAAAGAGGCATAATTGTATCAGATGTCTCATTTTTTCTATGCTTAATGAAAATTGTGTAGAAAACAAAATGAATAGGCCATTTTCAAAATATCAAATTACTGTTCTACTTGATAGTTAAGCAGTGAGGACAAAAGCAATAGAAACATGTTGGAGTGAATGTGAAAAATATGTACATATCATCCACTTTCCTTTGTCTTTGTCCTCACTGCCTTACTATCAAGCTGAATTTTAATATATCCAAAAAGGCCTATTATTGTAATGTCAGAATAATCTTTTTTTATCTTGCATGTACCTGCACATGGAAAGAATAATTTTGAGGTAGTTAGCAGTTTTCAGTTGAGAATGGACAGTATATATTTTGACATAATTTGGTGATTGGCTCTTACAGTAGCTAATAATTATTATAAGAGGTGACATAGATTTCTTCGTGGACTGTTTGCTTTTAATGTAATTTGGACAGGATTGAAAAGCACTGTATAAAAGAATCATCTTAGAACTACAATCTTGGACAAAACCCTGTTACGAAAATGAGGCATATAGGTATTTACCCATTGACACTTCAAATGCCCTACCTAGGACTCCCCCAGTTGGCGAGTAAAATCTTCTGGTATTAGACCATAGTGTAAAATCTGTTTAGTCTCACTCCCAGGGGTCAATGGGTTGAAAATACCTACCCACCTACCTGTCTTTTGTATTCTATAAATCAAGAAAAGATTTTTCATGTGCCACCACCCCCTCCTATCCAGTATTTATCATTGCTATCGAAATCACCAGAGTGGTAAATCTGCCGTTAGAATTTTGAAATGCGGGCTGCAGAAAACTTATCACGTGATGACACATGACACAAAAAAGCTGTCACATAGTGGGTGAAAAGTGCTTTCTAAGTAGCTTTAAATACCCTAAAACGGAGCACTGATGGAGAGGGGGGAGTAAAATGAGCGCACCGTCGACCTCAGGTTTGTCAGTTGAATTACTGTTACGAGTTATCGACGTTAAACTTAATTACTTTACTTTTACTTTGCTTTACTTTGGTGGTCATGGCATTCAACAAGAAACTGTTTTTTGGATCACTTGACATTATTTTTTGGATCACATGACAATTAGTTTAAGATCACGTGTTTAGAATCAAACCGCTTGGGATTCAAATTTCCAACGGCGGTTTTAGCACTCTACTGATTTTGATAGTACGAATTTAAGAAATGCAAGGACAGCGTTACACGGCCGCTTTTCAACAGGAGGGTATTTTTGTCACCAGCTTGTTCAAGGTTGTAGGTGATAGCTAAAATAACTTTAACAATGTAATTTTTGTAGAAATTATAAACAGTAACAATAAAAAACTGTGTTATTCAAACAGGAGTGAAGGCGTCATGTATGAACCTACCTGAAACACTTGAAGTGATCCAATAAACGCCTTGCTTCAATAATAATAAACTTTATTCAAAGGGGCACTGGCAAGCTATGTTTGCTGTTTTAGGTCAAAACTGGCTAAATATCTAAATTAGTACTGTATCTCACTCTTATAACATTCCTGACAACCCAGTGAGAAGATATGAAATGTTTTTATGGAACAAAGAGCTATCCGTATTTAATTTTTGGCGACTTTCTGAAGACCACGTCTCCAAACTTGAAAAAACTGGCCAGTTTTTTCAAGTTTCAATCCATTTCCATCCTCTCCATCCTTGGCCGCAAACAACAAAAAATAGCTTCAGTGCACTTTGGCGGTTATTGGCACCAAAACTACAGCATTTTTTTTAGGTTTTCATTGATGCAAAGACGGCTTTTAGTGTTTTGACGTTTGACTAAAATAGCGTGACACTACCCCTTTGACATGTTAACTGTATTTAACGCTTAGTCCGCTCAGACACTAATTAGGGAACTTAAGCAACGGCGACGGAAACGACAACGTCATCTCAAAATATAAATTCGCTTTATTTTAATCGCTTCGTAACTATTTCAATTTTTTTGATATGACAGGGGTGTGGTAGTTCCTTAAAAATGACATTGGTAGGAACGGCGCTTAATTTAGGGGAGAAAATGGTAATTTATCCTCAAGTGCTAACGTTGTTCATAAAACCTCAAATTTGGCTATTTCACGTTGTAGTTTTGCTGACGACGGCAAAGAAATGGACAAAAGTGAAAAACGCATGTGCAGGGCGTGCAAAGCTATTGTTTTTGTCTACTGTATATGCAAATTTGTGACGTTCTCGTTGCCGTCGCCGTTGTCGTTGCTTAAGCTCCCTATTGGGGGGGGGGGGGGGGTAGGGGAGGGGGGAGGGAGCACTGTCCAGAAGTCAAATCATATCTAATCCTAGGTTGGGTTTTGAGGAGAGGGGAAAACTGGAGTACCCGGACGAAAACCTCTCGGAGCAGAAAGGGAACCAACATTGTATGATACTCAGCCCACATATGACGCGAATCCCGGCCACATTGCCGGGGCCACTGCGCAATCCCTGCTTCCCAAATACACGCCTTAAGGGTTTTGGGATAAATGTGCACACATGGACCGTTTTTTTTTTTCAATATCATGTCACACTTTGACAGCGAAACGATTGCCATAGATAAAACCACGAGAGTTGAACAGCTGTAGCGTTTGCCCACTCTGTCTGCAAACCGCTCAAGCAGGACCTTTTTTTTCAATATTATGTCACACTTTGACAGCGAAACGATTGCCATAGATAAAACCACGAGAGTTGAACAGCTGTAGCGTTTGTCCACTCTGTCTGCAAACCGCTCAAGCTCATTAGGATAGTAAGCGCACTCTCATTGGTCAATAGCTGTGTTTCGATGAGAGTATGAAAACACGGCTGTGACATCACACGAATTTTGATTGGTTATGTGTTGTCAGACGCGCGTTTTGATTGATTAGTAGGAAATATGAGCGTGTATCAAGAAAATCTGTTTCAATCTGGAAGTAAAAAAAAAACCAGCATTTTCCTTCATTTGCCGAATTATCTTTGAGAAATATTTTATAAAAGCAATAGAGGACTTTTTTCCGTGTTTCCATAGCCTCATCTAAACACAGCAGCAGAATTTAATCCAGTCATAGGTAGTTGTAGTCATACTTTGATTTGATTTCCGTTAATTTTATTAATGTCCCCAATTGGTGCTCTGGTGCTAAGTCCATTGACACTTAAATAAAGTTGTCATGAAACTTTCACTTGAGACTAAATTTATTTTTTTGGTCGCTTATTCCTTTTTGGCAGTGCCATTATTAAGAGTGAGTAAATTTTCAAGTAAACACGATCGATAATGCGGTTCTTGAGCGATCTAAAATTTAAGTAAGACGTCTAAACAGTCTTTTTTTTATAAGGACATTCATATTCAGGCTATGATAAGAAAAATACTGTTCAGCCGGACACGAGGACCCCACCCTATCGTGTGTGGGTGACCTGTGCCTGACTTTGTACTGAGAGGGACCTGGGTAGAGGGTTGTATCTCAATATGGCGAACACAGAAGAACAAGTTTTAGGCCAGCAGGATGAAGAAGGAACAGACGCTATGAAGGACGAGGGAGATAAAGATCCCGAACGTGATATCTCTCAGCCGTCGCCACACGAATCTATCGGTACAGACAAGCCAAATGTCGCACCTGGAGAAGTAATGTCTTTGAGGGAGTGTTGTAGAGATGCGTTCGGAAAGATGACCGAGTATTTGAGAGGGGAACTTTCTGGTAAGGACTGGATTTATCATTGTATAAACATTAATTCTTCATAATTGTAGGTCTCATAGATGCCTAGCCTGCTAGATCATGCAATAACCTTGAATTCCGCTCGACGCGTTAAAACGCCTAACATGTACGCTTAAAACAAATGTTGCCACACTGGTACCAAATTGGTACCAGTGTAGCAACATTTGGGCTATTATAGCCCACTTTCGATATATTAAAGGGGCAGTGTCATGCGATGGCATGCGCAGTATTCTTCACACGCAAAGAGTTTTTTGCTTTTTCTGTTTAAGTCTAGACAACATACGGCTTTGAAAGGCACTAAAATGCAAATTTATCAATTATCGTTGATTTGGAGTCCAAGAAATAAAATCGAACACAAATACGATGCCATGTTTGTTTTCTGCGTGACAGCTGAATTCAGTGAAGTGTGACTGGCAACACTGTCGATGGTTCAAGCACGCACAGTCATAAATTTTTTTTTCTCTGCCATAAACCAGACATATTATCAAGATTAACATGTCATTTCAAAGCTGAAAGAGAGTGCATTTATTTCCAAGGGACGACTTTGAAGTCGAAAGACGACAAGCAGTGAAAAAATTGATCCGTGTTTTACTCACCGCTTGCAGTTTTATAATTTGTGTAACAAATAAATACAACCAGTGCATCCACTGCTCCTTTAAAATTCAGTCCTAAACAAAAGGCATCATCTCGAGGCTCTGGGGAATAAACTCAGACAAATCCTTATATTAATTATTCCCCAGAGCCTCGACGTGATGCCTTTTGTTTGGGACTGAATTTTAATATATCGAAATTGGTCAATTCCCTTGCCTCACATTTGGCGCTCCTCTTTGTTCCTGTATAAGGAGGCATGTATCTCCACAAGGGAGATTGGAATCCCGATAAAAGACCTGAGAAGATAATTTTTACTAAAAAAGTATCAATTAAAAAGCCTAACTTTATTGCCATTGTGGGTCGCTTCCTTCCTGTGTGGTTTTTTTCCAAATTTGACATGAAATATGCCATTATCAGTTCCTCGGTCGTCAACGGTTATAGTAAAATACCAAGGCTGAACACTCAATTCTCACGAGCCTACCCAATTCTGTCAAAAGTATTTTGACTCCCCTTACAGGCTTGTGAAATAATTATAGGAAAACTTGTAAAAATACGACATGAAACTTCATGCCCAAGCATGTACATGTAGTTATATGTATCTGGACATCACGTCATGGTGCAAAATAAACAAACTGTTTAATGCCCCCATATTTTGGATAATTAAAGGAGAAGGCAATGCTGCAGTGTTTGGGGTTCTACAATTGCAGCTTTCCTGCCTCTAGTAGTTTGTGGGTGTAAGATCTCCAATAATCATCCTTGGTGCATTTACTTGTGTTTTGATCTTTCTTTAAGACACAAAGCATAATTACACTTAATAAACAGTTTACACTTCAAGGCAGGTATATTTTACACGTCACAGGTCAGGTGTACAGGTTGACCCATTGACTCCCGGGGGTTCCCCATTGACTCCCAGGGGTTCCCCATTGACAGGTAAAATCGTCTGGCATTAGACAGAGTAAAATGCTAAGTAATTGGCTGGTTCAGGCTGGCTCGGTAACTAGTCAAAGGGTTAATATCATTAAATTAATTAATTAAAACCACCTCAACTTTTTCGTAATGTAACCTTAGTCCAAAATAATAGTTTTTAGGCCTGCGGTTTGCATTAATAAAGGGTTAGGGTTGTTTCATTATTGTTACAACAGTGACCTGTAAACCTGACCTGTGACCTGTAAGAAATACATGCCTTGGATTTTACTGTCTAACGCCAGACGATTTTACTTGTTAATGGGTTATCAACCTCTACATGTACTGACACTAAAAAACGACATTTTCTGTCCCGTTAAAGAGAGTGCCAAAGGAGGAAGAAATGTTGAAAGGGATGGCTTCAGTTTCCATTGCTACCAGCTTTTAAAAGGACAGTCTAACTACCTTTCCTCTTCATGTCATATTTTCAGGCTCTTTGGAGGACTATGTGCTTCTTGAAAAGTTGAATAAACTGACCGTTACAAAATATGTCGAAATGTCAGACACAGCAAAGACACTCATAACAGCCATGGAGGAGCTGGACAAGAAATGTATGATTTTAGTAAACCTCAGTGAAACATAGTAATGATGACGATGACGATGATGATGAACTTTAGTTGTTTGTTAGTACCTTCTATGAGGGCAAAAGGCACTAAATTTAAAACAAGTATGTACAGGCAATGCCATACTGGTAATTATTACATGTATGTTGCCTGTGCTTGCTTCACAAGTGTAAACCAGCCTTTTAAATACTTCTTAGAGCGGTTTTCAAATGAGTGTCGTAAAACCAAAACCAAAGTAATTACTTTGGCCAATCAAAAAGGATGGAGGCAATCCAGTAAACCAATCAAAACTCGAACGCTCAATTGAAAACCGCTCTACTACCAGAGTTTGAGGTTTGTAATGTAACTTGTAGATTGAGTTTTTCCCCTTGATTTATGGCCCAAGTGCAAAATGTGTGGGCCAAATCAACTTGAAAAACTTAGGATCTGTAACTTACAGTAAAGACAGAGAAAATGCGGTTGATAAAACTTGCTAGAAAATAATGTTACGTCAAAATTTCTTATTTAGTGGGCCGCAATGTAGAATCATGGGCTGCTTAATTAGCCAATCATAGCTTGCATACTATCTGAGATATACAATAAAGTTTAATTTATTATTAATTATTTTTCAAACGAGATTGCATTTTTATCAAAATTTAAGTCAGTATTTGAACCTCTTTCAGTAACAAGAAACACAGTCTTGTACGTGTTTTTTTTTTTTTTCAGATAAAAGCCTAGAGCCATATTTGGAGCAGATTGACAAGGTAGAGGAAAGTGTAGCCAGCCTGGAACAAGCTGCATACAGACTAGATGCATATTCCAAGAGACTAGGTGATGCAAAATTCCCAGTTACCGAGTTCAAGGCCTGTATTATAAGTTATGGCCCAGTAGCATATTATTTTTTTTCCTAAGTCAACCCTAGGTTATTTAAATGTTTATTATCATGATTTTTTTGAGAATCATTTCATATGGGAAGCTTTCCATGAAGTCAAGGAGACTGTGCTGAAGGGATATGCCCTCACTGGCCGATCATAGTGCATAATTATACTATGCCAAAGATATAATTATTTTGTGGCGTGTGGTATCACAGTGTAGTTTTTAAGAGTTTCTCTGTATTTTGATGAGACTGCAGGGCAAGCCAAGATACAAAGGACAAGTGAAACTACTCAGTGTTACTACATGCCAAAACAGCTGTTAAGTCATATACCATCCAACTTAGACTGGAAGAAAAACTTTTATCAGGGAAATGTGACAGTTTTCGGGTGATGCATTTGTACTGGGAATGGGCATTTTCTGATCAGTAACGTACAGAATTAGATAATACTTCTTTCCTCCCAAGTTGCATAATATTGTTGAGATCTTCCTTTTTCAAGGAATCAGTTTAAAGCTTGGCTTTGATTGTTGTAAGGATCTATGAAAATAGGAAAATTCCCTTTGGCATGTTTGTGACTTGCAAAAATGTCTTGAAGAAGACAAGTACTGTGTATGAGCTAAAATTCAGACGATTTCACAAAAAAACCCAAATAACCTGTGACCCTTATGCATTATAGAGCTTTTAATACCGGTATTATATTAGTTTTAAAGGATGAGAAAAACTTGTGGGTTTGTTGCTCTGTAGTAAGTTTGAGGGTTCATGATAGATATTCTTATTGTATTTTCTTTATTACAGAAGCCAAATTCAAGAAGTTGGAAAGAAGATGAAAGGAAAAAAAGCAATGAATAGGCTAAGATTTTAGGAAGGAGTCCATGAGAAGGAGCCTCCCTATGCACTGTATCCCTGAGTCAACCTTTGTCTGTTATTTCTATTTTTC
>NC_090873.1:33369418-33376918 GCF_036669935.1 Montipora foliosa
TGCCATTACATCCATTTTAAAGGCCCAATTTCAAGTTCGTGGAAGCGTATTCTCACACCATTACTAGCTACGCTGGCCCAACTACCCCAGCCCGACCGTGTTGTAATTGCTACTAACAAAACATACTCAAACTTGAGGGCATGCAAATGACCAGGGTCAAATAAGTGACTAACAAAATTATCCTCTACCACTCTGAATGGTGGACACAATGAAAAAACTGCTGCCAAGAAGGCACGTAAGATGACGTATTTCCAGGCCCCATCAGTGTTGTCTGAGGAAAATCGTTCCCTCATAAGCAGAGATCCATCTACAAATTTAGATCAGTGAGTCCCAAACCCATTTAGTGAGTCCTGTACTGAAGTTTTGGAGTCCCACATAACACTTAATTAATTAAGAGCAACATTTTAACAGTCTGTCAACCTTTATTTAGGATCTTTGACGCTTCAACTTATAAGTAATGACTGCCATTGTGTAAAGGACAACTTAAAGAACTCGATTACATGTAAAAACCCACAAATCTGAACAGTTTTGACCACCTCTGGTGTGCACTTATCTGGTAAGTTTCTATCAGCAATGAGTATTTTTGCTTAGAGTTAGTTGTAAGTACAATGTCAAGGTTAGGGGTAAGGCTATTGACCTTGCATCCATTCAAAGAGATTTTTCCTTTTTTAAAAAATAATTTTGGAGAAAAAGCCATTATTTTAAAAAATGATAGTTTTGGGGGTGAAAAACGTTCGTGTCCAAATGGACTCACCCGGAAGTCATTCACATGTCTTTTTGGACATTAATTTTTATTCATGAAAGACTCAGGATGCACAGGTAGATGGATCACTGGGTAAGTATGTCCTTCCTTAGCCAGTGGAAAATGCTCACCTTAAATGTTTTTGCATGCTTAGTTGGCACATCTACCACCACACTCTGTGAAGAAAATGATAAACACACATTTCAAAAAAAAAAAAAAACTTACATAATAAGGATAATGACCCTTATTTTTAAGAATCAAGTGTATTTTAGCATTGGGGCACTAAACTAATTGAGAACACTGTAAGGACATCAAACCAACTCAACAAATTGTAGGTTGGTTTTTGAGGAGAGACGAAAATGGGAGTACCCAGAGAAAAGCCTCTTTCAGCAGGCTGGAGAACCAACAGATTCAACCAACACAGAAGCCAAGTCTGGGAATCGCACCAGCTGGCCACATTTGCGAGAAGTGAGTGCTCTCACCTGCTGCACCATACCGGCTCCATTGTCTTTTAATAATTTTCACAAGTGATTTAATTCAATGGCTCATAAACAGAAACTAAAACATTATTTTATTTACTTGATAAACACTGCCATTTGTTTGTCACCCTGACGACGTTACTAAGCCGGGTGACAGACAAAGACCGACCGGTTGCCTGTGTCATGTTCAAAATGTGCGCACAGCCTTTTTATCGTTTGATCGTTTCATTTGAGACACTAACAGCAACCTGACGTCACTGGCAGGACTTTGATTGCATGGCTAGCGAATTGAAATGAAAGAAATACCGGTAGCTTTGCCCTTCAATTCTATGGTGGATTTGTGGCCGTGGGGACTTTTTGGTCTGGGATTTTTTGGCTTCGTTCAGTAGGCTCTCCCAATTGGAGTGTTTTCGCCTTATTCTTTCCCTTCATGTGGGGAGACTTGCAACTCAAAGCGCTACAAATAATATGTAACATAACGGCACCAGGGGCAAGAAAACACACACGTGGAATAAGTTAAGCCGCTTGTATTGAGAATTTCATCCTATATAATTACCTCCATGAATATCATTCGAACTCCCTTACAAACCCTTGTATAATTATTACATTTTGATGCCATGTTGTTTGTGCTCTCTACGCAAGAGAGCTTGGGCTGCTTATGCTTCATCTAATCCAGACTTTCTTTTAATTTTCCACATAGTGATCCTCTCACTATAGCTAACCCCTACTAAAAGAAACACTACAACCACTGTGCAGAAAAAAAAAGAAACTTAAAAAGAACGATGTATACATTCTATGAAGTAAATTGGTAAAAAATTGTACCTTTCTGTCGTCACAAGGTCTCAAAACCTCCACCTCTTCCTTGATCTCAGGCAAGTTGTTTTCAAGTGCACGCCACATATAGCTTGGTCCCTGAATCTCATGATAGTTTGTCATCAAGAAAGTGGTAAATCCCTAAACAAATGCAGTAAGGAAGTTACAGTATTAATTGGCATTCATTTTAACCACATTTTCTACTCTGAGATAAACTCAAATAGGGGAATTTACCCTACCAATCAGCACAAGGGATTATTATAATATTCCATTGTAAAATAATAATTATTGTATTCTTATCGTATCTTTTACAATTTAGCAAGATGTGTTCTACGATACGTTCTCCTAATTCAAAACGACTGGTATTTTTTACAGGTCACAGGTCATTGTTTTACCAATACAGAAAGTTATAATATAATCCTAAACATTCATAAAAGCTAACTTTGGGCGTAAAAACTTTTGTTTAGGCCTAATTAGGCCTAAGGTTAGCTTTTACGAATGTTTAGGAAACTTTCTGTATTGGTAAAACAATGAACTGTAAAAAATACCAGCCAACGTAATCTCGACTTTCTCAATTTGTACTGTACATGTAAGTTACGGCTCCTTGTTATTTTCAGATCAACTTTCACCCTTTCACCGCCAAAAATGCAAATTGACACTTATAGATTTTACTCTGTCTAACGCCAGACGATTTTACTCGTCAATGGGGAAGCCCTCGGCAGTGAAAGGGTTAATATAGCCCGGCTTGTAATTCAACAGAAAACAATGCAGGACATCGCTTACAGTACAGCGCTCAAGCTTGTTGATAGAGTTGGTCTATGGTCATGACACCAATTTATTATTCTCTCACAGACAATGCCAATAATAGGACATTACTAAACTACGAAACAGCGAAATGAAGCACCAAAACACCATACATTGAATACTAACTGAAAAAGACCGGATTTGAGATTAAGGCCTAAAAGGTTATTTAACCCTTTCACTCCCAAGAGTGCCACTTATAGATTTTACTCTGTCTAACGCCAGACGATTTTACTTGTCAATGGGGAACCCCACGGGGGTGAAAGGGTTAATCTCAAATCGAACCTTTGTCGGTTAGTTTTCAGTGTATGGTGGGGTCATACATGGTGTTCTGGTGTTTCATTTTGCCGTTTCGCAGTTTAGTAATGCCTCCAATAATACCTCTTTCCCAGTTATGAGAGACCGTGATTGGATTTCTTTTGTTCCTGATATGTAAGCTAAGGAAGCAGCCACTGCATCAACTGCACCAATTTTATCCACCAAAGACTGAGCAGCATCACGGAACAATTCGAGCACTTCAGGTGAAACTGACTCAAGAAACCTTTTACAAAAAAAGAGAAAAATATTAAGCCAAGAAAACGTTACACAACTAAACTTCAGACAGCAACTGTATTTTCTACATGTATGTCCTAGACAATAAACAGCACCAAAATATTTAAATTTTGTGTTCAGTTAATTACCGAGTTTAATGCCAATGTCTTATGGTAAAGCTATGTCGCTTTCTTAACCTGGGAAACTCCACTTCAACAAAAAAATAACTTTAAATCACAGGAAATAACCGTTACAGTCAAGTCAGTCTTAAATATTTTCAAAGAAAGTTAGTGTTTGTATCCAAAATAAGTAAGTTTTAGAATTGCCTATTTTTGTTTTCAAATTTTGAGGGCACCACCATCTTGAATAATTATTGTGATGTGTTATGGTTGCTCTACTCTTATCAGACAATAGGGCAACCGTAACACATCACAGTTATTCAAGATCGCTGCACGAATTTAAAATTCACTTTTTTTTAATATGAACTCTGTTTCAAAACAAATTTCAAACAAATTTGTATGTAAACATAATTCCTTCCTAGTAATGATTCCAAGTTCGAGTGATGCCTAACACTACTATGAAGTTTTTATACTCAATTATTCCATCAGAGATCAACCCTAGTATTGGAATTGGGCCCACACTAGGACAGAGAAAAACTCTGACCAGGGTGGGATTTGAACCAATGACCTTCGGATTTGATCACCGTTGCTCTACCTACTGAGCTACAAGGCCAGAATGCGAGCAGGCCGAGGGTATGTGAGATGTTATTCTTATTAGGTATTACACTGAAGCACCACTAACAGCAAACTAAGGTCTTAAATCACCCACTTAAGTTTAGTAAAAGTCTCATTCCATGAACCATATTTTACTACCAATCAATTAATGTAATTTGACAGAAACAAAAGATGACTTTCATTTCAATGAAATTCTTTTGTTACAGTAATAATAACATGGGTGACAAATTACTCCTTAATTTTGGCGCGAAATTTCAGTGTTAATTTATAATTTCACATGTGAAATTACATTGTTGCTATGGCAACTTTTAATATAATGCTAAAATGGCGTCCAGGTTTGAAAATTAAGGAGTAATTAGTCACCATGTTATTAATAGCTAATCAAATGGTATACCCGTGAAATTAGGGAATAATTTCACGTGCGTTTTGTCCAAAATCAAGTAATTTCCCTCGCCTAAAGGCTCGGGAAATTATTTGAATCTGGACAAAACGCACGTGAAATTATTCCCTAATTTCACGGGTATACCATTTGATTACCCATACTAATAACACCATACTTATTCAGCTATAAGCCGAGGCAAGGTTGTAAGCTGAACGTCGGGATTTTGGCATGATTGCGGATAGACTTTGAATGAACAAGATTGATTATGACGGAAGCTTTCTGAACTCAGAATGTTTTTTCAAACCTGCACAAGCTGTTTTAATGATTAGTTAAAGGATCACATCAAATTAATCTCCTCTGTGATTTGCTGTTTCCAGTTGAATAGCTTTTTATAGAACGCTTCGCTTGTATGAAGACATTATTGTTTCCAGTGAGGTCAGTAATAATTTTGTTCAATAATATTCGTCACCTCATGATCATGTCACTTGTTTGTTTCTCATCTTTTGTGTTCATTTTATTGCTTTAAGTATAATTTTTCAGTCAATGTCAATTTGTATTTTTACGAAAATTTCATGGTCAATAATAAACATCAAGACCTAAAATGCTCTCAGCTTATAGCTGAATGTTATGCATTTACAATCCGTGTTGATCAAGTTGATTATTTTGCGTAAGAAGTTTGGGGTCTTGGTTTGTATCCGAATAAGTGCGGTAATAATTATATAATAATATTAATTAAATGATCTTGCTTCTTCTGAACTTTAAGAAATGAAATTTGCCTCTGTTGGTTTACAATTTTCTGAGTGACATGTTCAAGTCAACGAATTACTGGCTCATCTCATAAAAAGAGGAAAATGCTTTCTCCATTTTAGGGACTCCAGGCTTGTTTGATTTTAGGTAGTTAATTAATTTTATGTTTGCATTATTTTCTTTGTTTACCAAGTCAACTACGACTTGACTGAAGATAAAATAATGATACTACAGTTGAAGATGATTCAGTACTGACCTCTGAGCATCGGCAGCAGAAGCCTTTACAACGTCTGCTGGTTGTGGGGGTGAAATTAATTTGAATTTGATTCCCTGCAAATGCAAGACATTTTGAAACATATTTAAAGTCAGTCACAGTGGTTTCGCTCCTTCAGCAATACTCAATTTTATTGTAATCTCATCCATCACAAGTATTTCTTTTGTATTTATGTATTTATTCATTTCCGTTCGTTATTTTCTCACCTTTTTGTACATATATATTTTTACCTTCGCTTTTTACACCTCACTTTTTAAAGATTGCATACTGGCAATCGAAAGCTCAGTGTTTTTAAAACTTTTAACCAGAGAACGTTTTTAACTTTTCAATCAGTTTTCCTGTTCATGTGATCTGAATGCACATGTATACAGTAGCCACAACACTCCATTTTCAGAGATAACCAAGTCAGTTTTACTCAATGTTCGACACTAATGCTTGCCCAACTGTGCGAGATAAGCGAAATATATCCATGGGCAACTAAAACAATTTTAAGACTTCCATTTTGCAACTAACATTTTGCAGAACGATTTGATTTGCAACAAAGAAAGTGACTAGTAATATGACTTAGTCACCGCAAACACAATAAGAAAATAACTTGTAACCTTACATCTCTTTGCGGCAACTTATTTTTCTGTTGAAAATATATTGGTACAAACCTCTAAAAAGATAGGAAGAAGGAACATGTTCGTAGCTGCCATCTATCTCAGCGTGAGAAAAGATTGTTTATTACAATGGAACCCAGTTTTCCCGTGGCCAAATACCCCATGATACAGTGTACTTTTACATCGAACAAACGCACAACAAAATTCTACCTTTTGTCATGCAATTTCACATGTATTTAAGCAAATTTAAGTATCTATCAAGTGGCAACCGCAAAAGGAAAAATTCAATTGCAAAAAATAATGTGATTGTATTGGTTGCAATTTCAAGACCTGTGTTACAGAATAAGGCTACAATGTAATTGTCACTACCTTGACCTCATACACAAAATTGACAACTGGATACAAAGGTTTACTCACAGCTCTATTTTCCACTGCACGCAGCTGGGCTTGTTGATTTCCTTTGTAAAACATAATGCTGATTCCACTGCGACCAGCCCGACCTGTTCTGCCAGATCTATGGATGTAAGTGTCCAGATCCTGCAAAAGCCAACAAGGTTCCTTTAATAAATATCAAGTTTTTTTCCCATTGATTTATGGCCACAACCTCATTCCCAGGGGGAGGAGACCGTTGAAATGAGGACGTTATGGCCAAAGATCAACAGGAAAAAACAAGGATCAGTAATTTTACAGAAAGGACAGAGAAAATGAGGTTAGTAAGATGTTTATTATATCTCTGTGGTAATCAGCCATGCCGGAAAGGAAACTAGATGAAGTCAAGTGGAAGGTTCAACTGCCACAAAGATTGCTGCGTCAAAATCCAAAAATGAATTATAACACATCTTCTTGGCTGTTTGAAATGGTTGTAAGATTCAAACCGTTTTACAAGTCTATGTAACAGAAACGACATGAAAAACTTGCTAGAGAATGTTGTATTGAAATTTCAAATTTAGCAGGCTGTACTGTAGAATGTGGTAATTAGCCATGCCGGAAAGGAAACTAAATGAAGTCAAGTGGAAGGTTCAACTGCCACAAAGATTGCTGTGTCAAAAACCGAAAAATGAATTATAACAAATCTTCTTGGCTGTTTGAAATAGTTGGCTGCAAGATTCAAACCGTTTTACAAGTCTACATGTATGTAACAGAAACGACATGAAAAACTTGCTAGAGAATGTTGTATTGAAATTTCAAATTTATTGGGCCGTACTGTAGAATGTGGCCTGCTAATTTAGCCAATCACAGCGCATATACTATCTGAGAGACATAATAAAAGGAAAATATTTAACACTCTGGCATTAACAAGCAGCTCAACTTTTTGATGAAAAGAATCCATTGTTTGTTGTGGTTTGACCTTCAGATTTAAAAGGAATAGCTGTTTTGCAATGCTTAATGGTTAAA
>NC_090873.1:33381918-33389418 GCF_036669935.1 Montipora foliosa
ATACGGTAAGACAATATTAGTCCAGTATTTTTACATCTGCAGAATTGCTCCTGACCTTAATTATCCCTAATTAATAACAACAACACATTACAATAATAATTATTGTAATTAATGTTAAATTTTATTGAAGTAAGAAAGCGATAGAAACTGACAATTAAACCAGGTCGTAAACAGACAGCAGCTGTGGAAGTTTACCCTCCTAGGGAACTGCAGGTCCAATTTCTCAGCGTCTTGGGAAATAATTCCAAATGCAAATCAATACAGATATCTCAGGCATCTGACTTGTACAAAGAGATCCCTTTAAACCCTTCCCCACTCAAGGTGAGTCTTGGCGATTTTTTTCACTTGCCGATTGGGGGCACGTTAGGAGTGAATTAAGGTTCATGGATAATGATAAGCTGTGGTTGCAGATAAAAGTGAAAGATGCCTTCAGTCGATAAACAATTCTTACCTCCTCGATATGATTCTGCTAAGATATCTTCAACGGACTGAGAAAAGCCCATGTCCAACATCCTGTCAACCTCATCAATGACAACATGCCTAAAAGATAATAATAATAATTTTTAATGAAAGCAGGCAGAGCACATTTCACAGGTAAGAATAAGAATACCCTTAGCGCAAATTTAAAATAGGAAGTCCTGGTCCACAGGAAAAAAACTCCTTAAACTCCCCAAAATAGTGATACTGGTCATGAATAACAAAGGCCAGATGTGAATTAATGCTTTGGTGCGCAATAAAAGACAATACACACAACTTGGGTGTAAACGAGGGGCAGGGAATGTACTGGCAAGGCTCGGATAATACCCACCGCCGGTATGGACCACCGGATGAGGGGCCTCGGCAACTAGCCGAGGGGGTGCCTCATGCCTGTATTGCAAGGCGGGCATAGTTGCTGGCATAATGTCCTGGGGCCAAGTTAACCCAGTCCAGCAGAGTAACAATATGCCCCCTCCCTAACGGGGCTTCAGCACAGGGCTGAAGGGGTGCCGCAGGCAGCAATTCCCCGCCCATATTTTATTAAGAACTATTGAATAGGTTACAGAAGCTCATAAGGAAAAAATAAAATAGAATACAAGAGAACCAGAAAGCAAACAGGGCGGGAGGGAGGGATTAAATTGCTCAACGGAAAAAACAGAACTAGTTGAGCTTTGGAAATGTCAAACTGAGAAGGCTCGCATGGCGGGATGAATGAAATAGCCAAATAAGGTAGTCACGTGATGGGAAGTCACGCTCTCCTCCCAGGCGCTGCCCAGTATTTGCTTACCAGCATTAACATCTATTTTATTCTAAAATATCATTTAATGCTTTGGTGCGCAATAAAAGACAATACACACAACTTGGGCGTAAACGAGGGGCAGGGAATGTACTGGCAAGGCTCGGATAATACCCACCGCCGGTATGGACCACCGGATGAGGGGCCTCGGCAACTAGCCGAGGGGGTGCCTCATGCCTGTATTGCAAGGCGGGCATAGTTGCTGGCATAATGTCCTGGGGCCAAGTTAACCCAGTCCAGCAGAGTAACAATATGCCCCCTCCCTAACGGGGCTTCAGCACAGGGCTGAAGGGGTGCCGCAGGCAGCAATTCCCCGCCCAAAACGCCGAGATAAACGAGGAGTGCCCTGTGCGAAGCCCATTTAGTGGTTTTGCTCCCATCTCCACGGAGTTGCAATAGCGAAAAGCAAACATTGCCTGCCCCAAAGGTGAAAGTAGAGAACCGACGAGTGGAGATAGGGGTCGAAAGTACGACATGAGCATAAAAAAATAAAATAAAATAAAATAAAAATAAAAAATAAAAAATAAAAACCCAAAGCCAATGGGCGTCGCATAGAGACTGGAGGGGATAGGACCCTCACACAAAACAATTAACTGGAGGGGATATGACCCTCGCACTAGACATTTGAATGGAGGGGATAGGACCCTTGCACAAAAAATTTGACTGGAAGGGATAGGACCCTCGCACTAAACATTTGACTGGAGGGGATAGGACCCTCGCAAAAAACATTCGACTGGAGGGGATAGGACCCTCACACAAAACATTCAGCTGGAGGGGATAGGACCCTCGCACAACACATTTGGCTGGAGGGGATAGGACCCTCGTGCAAAACATTTCCGTCAAAATAGTCATTTCCAATAGTACTACATGAACTTGAAGGGCAGAAAGCCTAAGGAAAGAGAATGTCACAGAAAGCCCTCAAGTGCCGAATGGGCCTTTTTCCTTTTTTGTTTTAAAGGAGAAACATGGCATTAAGCTTAGGATAGTGCTTTCACCCATGTGATGGCTGGGATGTGGCTGAAAAGGGGATGAAAGGCAATCGTAGAATGGAGAAATGAGGGTGGGGGGGGGGGGGGGGAAGCAAACGCACACAGCAGGCTTCCAGGGGGATGCCAACATGATTGCTGTACCCATCGGTGAAAACACTATAGGTTCAGGACAATACAGGAAAATATGAATTAAGTTATCCAAGGAACTGTCATAGATCATTACTGATTGTTACAAAAATCCAAGTTTCAATGAGATACTCAAGTGCTCTCAAGGATTCCAGGGGGTTGTTAGCAGGAGGAGCAAGAGGCCAATGACTGAGGAACCTGACATATTGTTTCCTTTGGAGTCCTGATGTAAGCTTGGTATGTGTTAGGATTCCAGCGACCCAGAATTTGAAGAGCCAGTTGAAAATGCCAGTGATTCTGTCGGTTGTAGCAGCACCAATACTAAAGCTGTGAGAGGCAGAGGAGGAGCTGTCATTGTCACAGAGGTTTAAGAGAGACCATAAGTTGTTGGTGTGTGAAGTCTGGGTGAGATATGGTCCACAGGAGAAGCTGAAGAGTAGCTGGCCAGGGTCTTGAGTTGCAGTTTTGAGCATATAATCTTGCAGGGCAGACGATGCATAAAGGTCTGAGTTTGACCTTGCAAGACTGAGCCTGGCTGTCTCCCAGAAAGGGTCAGTTTTGGACTTTTAAGTTGCAGTGTCAAATGAAGTAGGGTGAAGGATGTTGGGATGGAAAGAAATGTCTGTTCTAGCAAGGTGGGACTGAGGGTCAAAATTGCCATTGCAGGTAAATTCGCTGCTTCTTAAGAAGCCAAAAAATGGGTAAATGCAGCCCATAACATAAAGGAGTCAACATTTGGTAGACTTAAAAGGTTGTAACTTAGTATACTTAGATGCTATGGAGAACTGATGAGGTGATCAGGTGGTAAGCCTTCTTGCATTCCCATGGGAGAGCTTGATTCCCTTCAAACTTTTGTGAAGGACTGGCATAGCCAGAATGTCCAGGAGACGGCCAGACTCAATGTGAAGGTTGTCAAGTGCTGCCAGATAAACATAATCGTGCCGTAGGAGTCTGTATTGCACAGATGAGTAACAAAAGGGATCAGGGTGAACTTGTGAGCAAGTCGAACAGGGAGGGGAATATGGAAAGCTGATTAAAAATGAAGGGGCACTCCGTAGGCCAACGGGACGGGCTGTGTTGAGGTAGTAGTGGTTTTTCCGGGCCATTCCCTGGAGCTCCCTCAGGGGTGAATGGGGATTAGTCTGGAGGCAGGTTACGGGGTCTGAAATTGCGCCTTCCTGGTTGCTAATGCGACTAAAAAATTGAGTACTGCCGACCAGAATTTCACAACTGGTCACCATTGTTAAGGTCAGATCTGTTTGCCAAGAGGTGTCTTACTTTTTATCCTGAGACTGTTTTGAAATAGAAATGAAGGAGTTTTTCCGTTAACAACCTCCATAACCTCACAAGCCGTTGTTTCTCATAAAATATGTATTGCAGGGGGAAAAACGACTCAGTAAAGAGATTCAAGGACTGGTGTGAGGAATGTACCTCTATGGCGGATTGTGTTCGACAGGGTGTGACTAGTGTTTCCGTAGCTGAAATTTTCGACAAACTAGGGGGCAGATAGATTTCATTATTACATGTACATTCAAGGTCGGATACCTTTTCTCTCCAAAATGTGCGCTTTTGAAAGTGAAAAGATAATGCTTGACACATACACAAGACCATGCGGTCGTTGCTTTCTGGTATCTGTAAAACAGGTCAAAATGTACAAGTTAATTTGGACCCTGGGGTAGATGTCTGTTTTAGAGGGAGAGGTTTGTGGCTGTTTTCCTACGAAAGTCAACATCATAGGAAGGCCATGCCAAGCCCGCAACTTCCTTTGGGTAATCGAATGGTCGCTTGATAGGGGAACATCTCTACCGCCCTTTGGGGAAAAGAAGTGAGAAGTGCAGAACCAGGGGTGGATCCAGAGTAGTTCAAGTGACTTGCAGAAATCACTCAAATTTCTCCCAAACCTTATTTTTCAGCCCTTTATTGCAGTTCACGAAGTCAACTATCCTTCTTGTTTTAATTTTTTTTGAGAAATATGACAAGAAAATCGCTCCCAATTGATCGACAGATAAACAGCTTACTTCAACAACAAATCAAAACAAATCGCGAAATTCTGAAATCCCTGTTCGAGACAATAATTTTTTGCGAAAGAAACAACATAGCCAGGTCCACGAGATGATGATCCACAAAATGCCAGTCTTTCTGGAAACTTTCAGGCACTATTAGAATTTCGAATTGACAGCGGCAATCAAACACTGCAACGTCACTTGAAAACTGCACCCAGAAATGCGACATATTATTTTCTTAAACCCGTCAAAACAAGATGATTACAACTGTGGGTGCTATCATAGTGAATAATTTGTCGCAGGAAATCAGGGGGGAGCAATTATTTTTCTATTATGTCTGACGAAGCAGCTGACGTATCAAACAAAGAAAAAACTTTCAGTGGTGATCAGATTTCTTGATTCAACCAAAACAGTCAGAGAAGGGTTTGTGGGATTCTACCTTTGTGAGGATGGAACGACAGGAGCAGCTTTCAAAGATTTAATATAGCTGATTTAGGATTATCTATGGATGACTGTCGAGGCCAATGTTATGATGGTGCGGGAAAATGGCATTCGGAGAGCACCAAATTTCAAATTTTCTTGGGGGAGCATGCCCCCAAACCCCCCTAGTTTAGTTGGTGCAAATCACTCATGAAAAATCCTGGATCCACCCCTGAGAAAACCATACAGAAAATGCCGACAAGAATCGAGCTGGGCTTACTTTTTCCGAGAGGAGGGGGGAAACTCTTTGTGGTTTACCGATAAAGGAAATGGAAAGCGCGGGAAGGTCGTTATCTGAAAGGCGCGAGTTTTCTGGCAGCACCGCGACAAACTCAACATACTCACCCTTTAATGTTGCGCGTTTAACTTTGGTTGGAACATGTGCTGATAACGGCGACTGTCCTTGAAAAATGGGGAAGGAATGTTGTTGCTGGCACTGGGATGGTTGAGAAGGCTGGCGATGAAGTCGAAGTCGTCGGTGAGTAGCAAATGGCGGGAGTTTGTCGAGGTTGCACAGATTGAGGCGGAGGCTATTGAGGTTGGAGCAGGAACTGATTTGGCGGTAGATTCCTCGATTTTCGTCCACGATGATGGAAATAAGAGTAGCTAACGTGGTTGGGGACGTGTCTGTGTGTGAAGCTCTTCTTGCTTGGACGCCATCTTGGAATAAAATTTGACCGTTTTGACCGCTGTTTCAAGCAGCGCATCGTCAGGGATGGTGACAATTGGTGGGTCTATATAGGATGAAACTTCCTCAGCAGAGGCACTTGAAGTAAAGGGGGTTCACGGTGGAGCGTGAACGTTTCTCTGCCGGTCAGATGGACGCTTGGTGTACGCGAGCTACAAGATGGTGCAGAAGGAACAATGGTGTGAAGCCGTTCAATAAATTGTTCCGGAGTTCCAGTAATAAATAAAAGGTTTGAGATAGCAAGGGGCGTAAAAAACCGCGTTTGTGAGGTCGGCAAATTCCCCAGCAAAGATTAAATTGCTCAACGGAAAAAACAGAACTAGTTGAGCTTTGGAAATGTCAAACTGAGAAGGCTCGCATGGCGGGATGAATGAAATAGCCAAATAAGGTAGTCACGTGATGGGAAGTCACGCTCTCCTCCCAGGCGCAGCCCAGTATTTGCTTACCAGCATTAACATCTATTTTATTCTAAAATATCATTACAATATATCATTATTTTTATCCATGGCAAAAAATAATGCATACAATAAAATTAATACACATTATATGGGGTTAAAATTGCTCATCGCCTACAACACCTGACACAAAAAGAGTTGAGACTTCTCCATTTCTCAAACTTTTGGACCACAGCATCAAGAAGGTCAATAATGCCCCTACCCCTAAACCTACCCAACAAACTTTTGTTCAGGAAGATGCATCTGGTCCCAACATTGCCCTGGAAGTGAAAGGGGGGGGGGGGGGTGGGGGGGAGGTGGAGAAGTACTGGACATTTATTTCATGCAACAGAAGTCCAGATTGTAGCTCCTCTGTATATGTATGTAATTCTGCTGGGGAATGTGGAGAATCAAGCTATATCATCACAAATATCACAAGCCACTATTTAGCAGGTGGCAATAAAAATAAATTAATACATTATTTATTAATTGTTTTTAACCCTTTGACGTCCAAACTGGCCTAAACCGGCCAGACTTAGTATTTTACTCTGTCTAACGCCAGACGGGGAACCCCTGGGAGTCAATGGGTTAATGTTTTTGCCTTCAACCTTTTGGCCTGAAAATAAATGAAATCCGACCAAATTCGCACAACTGCATCAGATTTCCGAAAAAAGCCACAATATTCATCAAAACTAATCAGCCATAAAATTATGTGTCAGATATTGATGGACGTATCAATTAAGTTGTATGATTTGATAATGTGGCACTAACAAGTCTGAATGACAAATAATATTGTTATACCTCCCAACTCAAATACTTTTTCCGATTGAAGGAGAATGTGTCACGTGCCATGGGGCAAAACTCACTAACTCCCTAGGGCAAACAAAACTCACTAACTCCCCAGGGAAACAACGACTTGAACTGTCGACCCGCACATGATCAGGTTGTGCACCTTTGAAACAGCGCCAAATTTGTATGCCAACTGCATCTAGCAAATAATTTTTATGCAGTCATGGCAGCTAAACGGTTTCAAGCAAGATCTGAAGAAGAAATTTTAATGAAGTTTTAACATTTGTGATTAATTTGAATTAACCCTTTGGCGTCCAAACCGGCCTACTCTGTCTAACGCCAGACGATTTTACTCTTCAATGGGGAAACCCTGGGAGTCAATAGGTTAACATTTAAGATTTTCAACTAATTTTATATGCAAATTCTATAAACTAATTGCGATTTTGAGACGGCAATACCACATTATATTGACGGCTAGTTGGGAGAAAATATATTCCGTATATAATGTGGTATTGCTGTCTTAAAATCGCAATTAGTTTTGTATCACGATCCATCATTTATAAGGATAAATGAAACTGTAAACTAATCAACCCACGCCTGATCGAAATTTCAATTCTTTCTACCTGTGAAACGTATCCATGGTACCGTAATTTCTGGCCGATTACCCGCGGGTAATGCGTTAATTTTCCAGTAAACCGCGGTTGCTGCGGGTAATAGG
>NC_090873.1:33391918-33419418 GCF_036669935.1 Montipora foliosa
TTAAGACTGAATTAGAAAAGGAAAGGCTAAGTGTTTAGGGGTCTACAGAGTTGAAAATTATTGTTGATTTTCTTCGTGTTCTAGTAATTTGAGAATGAATTTTTGCCAACAAGTCATGCGACGTGAATGACAGGGGCCCAAGTCAGGATGGCTTAGTGCTTATCAACCATACCTTCCACCACTGCGACCCAGGTTCAACCCTCTGCCCTGAGGTCGTATGTGAGCTGAGTTTCAGTCTATCTTAATCTGACTCTGTGGGTGTTTTTAAGGGTACCCAGGTTTTCCTCCCTCATCAATTACATGTAATCCATAAATCAATTACATCTGCCTGCAAGCAGATACCCTTGATGGGGGTAGCCTGTGGTATCCCTCTCTCCTTTAGTAACTGTTTAATTAAAAATTAAATTAAGTTAAATTAAGATGTACACATGCATGTCAATTTTAACCTGGATTTCATTTTGTATTTCCACATTACATAAACGTCCTGTGATTATCTATCTCCATCCTCAATAAAAAAAAATATTAAAATTAAAATAAGCAAAAGGCAAGGAGCGTGTGATCAAAGAAACGTAGAGGTTACCAAAGAAAGGACTACAAGCAGTGATCGCTTACAAGTTGATCAAACAGAAAAAGTATTTTAACTGACCTTGTGGTCCATAAGAGACTCCTCCATACATACAGTGCACAGCAAGTTCTGACTTGAGAAAATCAAATTGCTCCCCAACCTATAAATCGTGTCAATATTTATTTTAAAATCTTAAAGTGCGAAGCCATATTATTACCACAACCTGTAAGATATTACATACTGTATGCAATATTATACAGGTATTCCTGCTTTGTAATTGCCATGTTTTTTGACCAAAACAAAAAATTAAATATGAATGGTGCTCAATCTAAAGAGGCTTGACAAGTGAAACAAACTTTTTCCTTTGGGGGCACAAATGTGATTGTCATGACAAAGGCATCCTCGTCACTAAATATTAAATTTAACTGAATTTCATGTGGCTAACTGCATTTTAACCAAGTCAACAAAACGCTCCATGAAGCATACACTGAAGGCACTGAATTGGGTGGTATTGAACTGCAGCCTTAATTTTTTCAAGTGGGGGGTCATTAAGACCATTTGAGGGGTCACCCAGATATCAGCAGCAGAGGCCCTTTGACTCGCACATTTAATTATTTTGTAATGTCCTGTCCCATTTTGAGGTCTTTTAGTTTTTTAGTTTATTATAAATAACAAAACACGCTCTTGAGTAGAATTCACTAGTTTCTTCTTTAAATTATATAGTCTGCAAAGAAAACTAACTGCAAATTGCTCTGACGGACATTTTCCTGCATGTCATGCATGTCTTGCAGTTGCGCTAAGCAAACATTTATTGCACACACTAAGGAAGGACTGAAGATGTTGTTTCCTCTTCATAATTAGACAAGTCTTCTTTTCAGTCTAATCTGATTGCCAGGTCAATACATTTTTTGGCTAAAGTTACGTTTGCACAAAAAGTACCGTAAAAGCCGGGAGTTAACAGTAAAAGACATGCCAAAAGACAGATGAAGGAAAATATAACAGTTTTTATATAATTTTTTTATTATACAATGTAACTCTGAATAAAATTCTCATCAAAAGATTAATGACAATTGATCGTAAAAACGTGAAAATTTTTGCAGTCTCTGACTTTTGTGAATTAAGGGAAAGGTCATGATGTTCTGCCAAAAGGAATTAATTGATCACATGCTAGGCAACCATAAAGGTGCACAGGATCACCTTGTGTCAACTGAATGAACTACAGGGAAAGAATGTTACTCGTTCGTCGTTTTCAGAGTAAAACAATGTACTTTTTAGCAAACAAACTTCTGTCTTTGGTTTTTTAATCTTGCTGTAATATTCTGAAATTCTGTCAGGTCTGGAAGCTTCCTTTGTCGGGTTTCTGAGAAACGCATCTATTTTGACTTTAAGGGAACTATTTACACAATCATTGAGGTTGAGTGGCCATGTAATTGAAAATCTAAACATCTATCCCTCATGAAGACTGTGCAAAGTTGAGTACAAATACATGTAAATACAAATAGCCAGACAACAGAGATCACAGAGCCACTTAAGGTGTTTGATTCCTTCCCAGTCTTTGTTGAACCCATAATTATGTTACCAGAGAATTTTGGCTTCAGTGTTGTTCATAACACCACATTGGGTAAAATATTAGAAATACAGCTCACTTTGATTACAGCTCGACGGGAGAAAGATTGTTGTCACAGGGGCGTTACTAACACAGGAACGGAACGGAACGGAATATACCGGAATATGCCGAAATGAGGCGGAATAATACCGGAATGAAACGAAATGAACAAGAATGGTACCGGAACCAGCCAGAATGACACTGGAATGAGGCAGAATGACACCCAAATAAAGTGGAATTTACCGGAATGAACCTGAAAATGCCAAAATTTGGTGTTTTAGTTAGCGCCAACCGTTTTTGGGTTGTTTCAGTTGGCTTTAGTTGTGTCATGTGATTCCCTAAGGGAATTGCATGTGTTTTTGCCTTTTGTAACATTTGGAACACTTCAATCACAAGAAAAAATTGACAGGTATATCCCTCGCTAAATGAATATTTATTTGTTGTGGAAGTAACATTTTTTGTGAACAAATACAGTAGCAAGAGAAACAGAATGTTATTCTAATTGTTTTTGTCTATGGATCTCGGAGGCGGCTTTCACTTAGCCTGCGAATGCAGACGTATTTCCGGCGGTAGAGAAACGACCGCCGGAAATGCGTTCATTGGCTAGCTCTCACTGTGTGAGTCAGAAAACCCGTGAACATTTTAATTTCATTCTGACAGGTCAATTGTGTATTGACCAATCACAATCAAGTTCAGGGAACCACAAACTAATTACCATTGCTGCTTGCCTGCTTCCCACGACCCACACGTGATGGAGATATACTGAAATAGATTCGCACAAACGGCCGGATGACTATTTTTCTCTTCCCGCTTGTTGGCAATAATGCCATTGAACCTGAACGCAGTGTTTCCTTGTTTGAAGAAAGAAGTCAGAAACACAGAAAAAAGATCGATCGCTGATAATATATTTACATGAAGAATTGTGAGAACATATCGCAACTCGTTCCAAGCCTTGTTACTTCCCTTTTAATGTAACGGCTTTTTTTTTGTCAGTGTCTATTCTGCAACTCTTATTCAATAACAGTCTAGAATGATAACAATTACTTTTTGTTCCTTGTCATTTCGGTCAACGCTAATCAGCTTGATTCTGGTGTCCTTCTGGTTTATTCTGCCTTATTCTGTTGTCATTCCGCCTTGTTCTGGCATATTCTGGTTTATTCTGCTTTATTTGTGTGTCACTCCGATTCGTTTCGGTATATTCCCGTATCATTCTTCTTCATTCCGCCTCATTCCGGCATATTCCGGTATATTCTGTTCCGTTCAGCTCCTGTGTTTAGTAACGCCCAGTGACAACTCTATTAGTCATCGCTTTTAAGATTCCAGATATTTATTTTCCACTGCCTGTCTTGTTTATCCAATTGACGTTCCATTCTTGAGCTCCATAAAGATATTACCAAAAACACCAAAACACCATTTGTGTTTCAATGACTTTGACGCCATTGCAGGTTAATTAAATATTCTACTATGTCCACCAGAGAAATCTACGCATTTCTCAGGCTACCCCCTGAAATGCATCAAAATATGTGCAGAAGATTCTAAGCACAAAGACACCACATAGTAGGGGAGTGACTTTTCCTGACATGGAAAAAATGCAGAAATGAAACACAGATTCCGACTGGGTTTGGCAACCCAGTAACAAGGAGGCAGCTGCTGTTACATGCTGCATGGATTCAATCTCGACCCCAGAGCTCTTCTCTTGACTGAGGGAGAGAAGAGCTCTGGGGAACCCTGAAATAAAGTGTCTTCTCATTGGTTTTCGTCAAGAACAATCAAAAGCGTCTTTGATTGGTGCATTCATGTTAGCACGATGAGTGAGCAGGCGCCGTAAGATTCAAATAGCCCAATATTTGGCTATGAGAACCCTACGATGCATGTTCTCCTACATTGAGTTTCCCAGAGCCTTGGGTCGATCCGAGGCTCTGGTGATGAGAATGGCATGGATTATGATCTCTTGCAATTAAGCATTGAAGAATACATTAGTACATATTTATTTGAGATGCAAGAAAAATGAGTATTTTCTGGAGCCTGTTTGGTCCTTTGTTCACCTTCCTCTATACTTTCAACTGTATTTTCAGAGTAGCAGGTGTCAGTAATCCATGCAGTTTGTGGGCTCATGGCAAGGTTACCAGGATTTAGTGGCTTTAGAAGTAATCTCAATCTGCGCAATGCACAAGTACCACAAACCAATAATTATAAAGAGTTTGATTTGGACCAAGCAATCAGAAAACAAGAAAACCAACCTGCTTAGCAAGTTCTCTAGTTGGAGCCAACACTAAAACCTAAAAGAAAAATTTGTTTTAAAGAAATCTGCACACTTTATCATTAATCTTTTCTTGTGTTCTGTATTCATTCATAAAAGGGAACATAGTAGCTGAGTGGACCTAGACGTTGTTATCCCATTCACACCAGAGTCTCACTAAGAGATAAGCAAACAACCAAATGTGTTTCAAACTAGTGTTCAACTAGTTTGCATTTGAGTTTCAACGCATTTGTGAACGAGGCTTATAATGACAGAACCACTAGCCTACTGAGTTACATGTACTGACAGGACAACTTCCAGTCTGTTGTAGTTGTTTATGAACATTTTGGACTTTTTTGTCCTAAAAGAAGGAAATGAATTTTATGTTTGGAAAATTTCAAGGCATCCATCTATCAAAAAAGAGAGGATAGCCATTGGACATAAAAGCAATTAATTCAATGGTAAATGAAGGAGATCAACCCTCTTCCACCATATTTGAAATTTAAAGGAGAGTGTAATATTATTTACTCTTTACTTCAAGTCTGCCACTGCATATTTTTTTAAATCTTAATTTTTATTTCTCATGAATTTCAAAGGGGGTCAGAAAGGGGGTCAGTGTTTTGTACTAGTGTAAGTCTGTAAAGAGCTTTTGACTCAGAGGAACTTTTTCTGGGTTATACTATCCCTCTTAAATGCAAAGTGAGACACACCCCCTCATTTGTATCTAACACAAAATCTCATCTATGCACTTCCAATGAATGATAAGATTACCACAAATATTAGGGTTAGTGTTGTACGGGGTGCAGGGATGGCACAGTGGTGAGAGCGCTCGTCTCCCACCAATGTGGCCCGGGTTTGATTCCCAGACTCGGTGTCAAATGTGGGTTGAGTGTGTTGGTTCTCTCCTCTGCACCGAGAGGTTTTCTCCGGGTACTCCGGTTTCCCCTCTCCTCAAAAACCAACATTTGACTTGATTTGTGTTAATTGTTAATTTTAATTTACAGTGTCCCCAATTATTACTGCTTCAGCGCTAGAACGACTTGACACTTAAATAAAGTTCCTTTCCTTTCCTTTAATTAGTTAAAAACAAATGCAGCCGTCTAGAGTCTATCTTCACTTAGGAAGCAGTGCCAGGTAGTCTATAACAATCATGTGTGAGTGATGATGAATGTGGGGACAGTTTCTGTGACACTTATCAAAATCAGTGTGTTTCTAATTATGTGATGTACTGCATTGGACAACCCTCACCTTTGGAGATCTCCCTCTTTTGTGAAAAAGTCTTTCCAGCTTAAGCTTTTCAACCAAAGGCAGTGCAAATGAGAGCTGTAAAAACATGTGAAAGAAATTATTATTGATTTCATTTTGTTTAACATTCCATGACATCTTCACTGAGTGAAAGTTCTAATGAAGACAGCTGGAAGATTATCAGAACTGTCAACATGAATTCAAGACTTGGTTTTGGCGATTGTGTTATGAAGACATGAATAAGATAACATGAACAGTACAATGTTAATCATGAGAAGAAAGGATTTTAATAATCTTGAAGAGGTGGTGAAGAGAAAGCTCAAAGAGAATCCTTTTGATGAGATGTCCACATTAAAATTGAGCAGTTCATAGAAATACTGTACCGTAAAATAGAAACATAAATGGTTTGCACCCAGGAGTTACATACCTTGATGGGTTAGGTGGGTGAAAGTCATCCTGACAAGGACTTTTAACAGTGGCTGACCTTTCGACAACCTCAGCAGAAGTCTTCAGAGTTTAGTGAGGATTGGAAATTCAAACATGTGGTGATGCTCTGATCTGTTTTGTGACGGATCGAATTGGATCAGAAGTCGAATTCTGTCTCTTTCTCTAAATTGTGTAGTCGTCTCGTCATTAATTTTATTGAGCCCCACGGAAATGTTTTTTTTTTCCCAGAGGTGATTACAGATTCCAAAGTGGAATTATGAAGAGAAAAGATAGTACGATGTGACGAATTGTGTTGTCAATAACGACTTGAATAGGTTAGGGTTAGGGTTAGGGTTAGGGTTAGGATACCAATAGGTTGATTTAGAAAAAGAACAGGTATATCAGTTGACGATGGCACATGAAAAAAAAAAAAAACTATTCTGTGAGCTCTCCCTTCGTCAAATGTTGTTCCCTTTCTGTTGCTAAATGAACCCAATAGCTCTCGACAAACAACAACTATTAAAGTGCATATTTTCGTTGCGTCATCGTCTACCCTAGTGACTTTCAAACAAGCACATGGTGAACTGCCGACAACTAGTCTTTATTCAAGAGTACTTGGATAAAGGTCATGTGTCTGATAACACAAATTGAATGCAGTGGAAATTTGAATTGGCCTTCAGATGGATCTTCATAATTACAGGAAACAACTGAATTTGTGTGAACATTTAACTGAGATGTCTCAGCCGAAACTGATTTTTACGTATTCCCAAGTATTTTGTTTTCTGTCAAGTAAGACGGCATGACCATTTTTAGCATTTCGCAACTACTTCAATCGCCATTGTGCATCCAAAGCTTTAGGATTCTTTTGCTGCAATATCAGTAGATGAAGCACAGAGGACTGCACAGTATGGACTAGATCCAGACTAACAAAACATTTTTCGATTGGGAGAGTGCAGTTTGTTTTCTGTGAACTAACCACTCACATTCTTCGATAAATGAATAAATAAATGAATAAATAAATAAATAATAAATGAAATTATCACTTTCTTCTGGGGAAATCACTGCAGGTTCTGTCTGTCGGGCCCGATCCAGTCCGGTCAAGTCCGACCGATCCGGCTTTTGCCAACAGCCTTTTGTAATTGGTAGTGGGAATTTTGAATTTCCATCCACCACTTGACTCTGGAGATGACTTCTGCTCAGTTTGTCAAAAAGTCAGTCAATGCTGACAGTCCTTCTCAGGACTACTTTCACCCAGACGATCAAACTCCATCAAGGCAGAAATACTGTGATTAAAAACAACAAATTCACAGATGTATCCAGAGTGCATCATTGTGTCCTGGGACGCACTAGTTTTCCTTTTGGACGCATAGATTATGGAACAAAGGGTCCAATTGGACGCAGAAAAAAAATCAAATGTTTATGCAAATTACGAAAGCCAGGAAAAACATGCGAAAGGCGTATTTCACAAGGAAATTGAACATTCTCATTTCTCACAACGGAAAAATGATCGAGTTCCTTAAATTTCAAGGTAAGCTGTTATTTTCGGATTTTTGTAGTCGAATAATTTCATTTTTCCAACCATTATGTCCAGCTTCAGGAGTTCAGTTTTGAATTCGCACGTGTTGCGTGACATGATCTGACCTGTTTGTTAGGCAAGACAATCGGCGACACTTTCGATCTTCCGCCAGTGATAATAAAACATTTCAGTCGAAGTTCGGTTTGTTGCATGCTTTCCAAGTGAATTTCAAGCATTAGTTCGCTTATCGTGAGTGAAATGACAGAGAATCCAACTGCAAAGTATGTTAGATTTTTGTTTTGTGCAACCCTGTTGATATTAATTCCGGGCACGCACGTGTCATTGCCTCGGTTCTTGCCTTGCACGTAACTTGTCTGTTTTGCAAAATTATGCAACTTTTCTTTATTTATTTATTTATTTATATACATTATTTATACAGAAATTCCAGTTCAGCATAGCTGGTTTAAATGGAGATCTGTACAAAATGATATGAATAAATAATAAAACATGAACATGAAACTTGAATGTATTCAATCGCTTGATTATTTACATTGGCCATGGCGAAGTCACGGCTGCACGGGCTGACGATGAACTGTGTATCGATCGCTTACATTTGTTTACTCTTTTGTTCCTAAATTCCACCTCAAGTGTTGTTAAAATAAATGATGCTCTTTTATGGAAAATTGAGATTCAGTTCTTTTTTTTTTTGCTGTGGAGATCTAGATAATTTATCACCTGGAGCCAACAGTTCCTACAACATACGGATTCCTCGAGACGTTTTCAGATGTGATCGATGGAGCTTTGACAGCCCATACAGTTTGATTGATGAATCAACAGGCACAACAGTTTCAAAGAAGTTGATCATTTTAAGTACATAACTGTTGGGAGGGATAAGACTTTATATCTGTGCAATTAGAAATCTGAAAGGGTACTGAAGCAGCAATTAGGAGGCAACAGATCGCATATTAATTCTTGAATATTAATTAGCTGGACCCCCAAAATTTTACAATGGACGCCCAAATTTTTCAAAAAGGGGTCTAGAGGACCCCCAAATTTGAAAACCTGGATACATCTCTGCAAATTAATGGCCACCAAATGAATGCATGTTTTAGGTGCACCCAACAAGTCTTGTACAAAAAATGGCTACTGCTATTAAACACTCTAATATAAGCCCCACCTATTTTACTTGAATGTCAAGCTAAAATTAGGGACGCAGATTTTCTACCCTTTCAGTTGGGGGGTACAAATTGCATAATTTGTAGGTCCAAAGATAGAATGAAAAGGTTTAATCCCCAACCTTGCCCTTTAGTAAATCTTTCAGGCTACTCATTTTTGTTTTACCTGAACAACCAAATTCCAACTGACACGTGATATCCATTTCTCCGCAAACCTGCTTTTAATTATATTATCTCCACCTTGTAACTTTAATAAGGGGACCTAGGAAAAACTTTTCGACAGGTGCAATGTATACGAGAGTATGAATGATTTTAAGGTCAAATCAATAATTGATAACATACTGTTTTTCCTGATCCAGTTCCTAAAAAAGCAATACAAAAACAATAGAATTAGAAACACTCATAGCTAAAGGTATGAAATAGAACTTATTATTCCATTTTATCAACTGATCATTTAAATTAGTGGAATATATTCATGAATTTTCAGGTGCCTGTGGGGGTAATTGCAGAAACTCCAACCCTATGACCTAAAAAAGGGAGGTTTTAACCCATTGACTCCCAGGGGTTCCCCATTGATGAGCAAAATCGTCTGGCGTTAGACAGAGCAAAAATAGTCTGGCTAGTTTAGGCCGGGTTTGGGTGTCAAAGGGTTAAATCTCTCTTTCATCTATAGCCTGCAATTCAAAAATATTTACCTTTCTTTTATTGATTCTTATCCGTATCATTCTCATTACCACTATAATCATCATCATCAAAATCATTATCATTGATGTTTTGCACAGAGAAGGACAAGTAAAAATATTTTACATTCAAAACTTACTTGCTTGAGCAATCAAATCATGTCCATCATAAATGTAGTCAAATGTTTCACTTTGGATCGGAAACAGATAATCGATTTTTTTGCCTGAAGAGCAAATCAGAAAATAATTATGAATTAATTTATTTTTATACAAAAAGGTAAATGTATTAGATATTATTATTCCACTATTACGCCATTTTACCATATTTGGTCAAGAGAACGCGCAAAATATGAGACGGTAATACCCTGTAGTGTCCCGGTTTGACTGGTCTAGAACAGAGCAAATACGGACGGAACGGGTGTTTTTCAATGAAAGAAATGTGACCTCACACGGGAAAACGTACACTAACGTCTTAACGTTTAACGGCCGAAAGCGTTAGTTAACCGTTAGCCATCATCAGTCAGCCGTTAGTAATCCGTTAGTCAACGTTAGACGGTTTCACCAAACCGTTAGACGGTCTCACCAAACCGTTAGACTGTTGCACCAAACTGTTAGTAGTATGGATAAAGCGTTAGTGGTTACCTTGTAACCGTTAGAAAAATTTAGCATTCGTTAGTTCATTTAGCCGTTAGAAGGACCGTAACTGTTACAGTGCTTTTGGATCGGAGCACTCAAATACCACTCGTAGCAACTTACTTGTGTCATGTGATGCTGTCTCTTAATTGCGTATAATATTATTCTTTGTCCAGTAACATCAGAAAGAAAACTTGGTTCTAGCCAGCATTATCTTCATAAAAGACAAGTGTGAGAATAAACTGAATAAAAGCCAAACACTTGCCGCGATTTCTTCCGCCACCCCGGCCCCAGATTGTATTTTCTTTACGAAGCATTGAGATGATTACGAATGTGTTCTAGGAACTGCTACCCTAAAAAGTTATATAAAATTATCTTTGAGGAATAACTGACAAAAATAGATCAATCCTGGCAACAAAAGGTGGAGGGCAAAGTTACAAGTCATGTAAACGCTTTAAATAGAAGGAGCGATCGAGTTAATAAGTGCAATAGTGATCTCGCTGCGTGGCTATCGCCTGAATACAGAAATAAATTTTTATCAATCGCAGAGCAGAGCTTGAGTAAAGAAGTCGCTCGTAAAATCATGCGCTGTTTCAGTGCCACAATAATGTTTTCATTTTCATTGCACCCACTGATTTATTATGAAAAACCAACAAAAGGGATCGCCAGCACAGTATGCAAATAAAATGGTCTCAAGTCCCAGTCCTTTTTTTCAAACGAAACATTTCCATGACAACATAACATTGCGAAATATGTTGGAAGTGCAGAGTTTAGTTTTAATTCACAACGTGATGGCCGAGATTGAACACGAAGGAGAAGATTTTGAGGAAGTAGGGGAAAAAGTGAAGAAATTTCTGCGAGATAGCTGTGGGTGTACTCTTGGTCCAAAGAACGGTCCATGTTCCGGACAGTTTACCGAAGAAACAGTATTGTTTAATTTAACATTGTGTCGACGTGTCTAGATACCCGGCAGCCGGGAAGTGCTTTCAAAGAACTAGATACCCGGCAGTCAGAAATTTTGACCAAAAGCAGTGTTTAAAATCGCTTGAGTGTTCTAAACAACTTCCTGGTGTTTTCACTCAAAGTAAATGAGGTATTTCGTGTAAATTGGACGTGAATTTCCGACTGCCAGGCATCTAGTATTTTGAAAACCGTACCCGTGAGTCAAGATTCTAAATAATAATTATGCTTTAATGCAAGCGCGGAGAATTTGTCCACAACATTACGAAACCTTTATTTAGAATCGCTTTGCATTTCTGAACAAACACTAAATACTCTGGTGAGGTTTCGTTGGTAATTTCTGTGGATATTCATCGGGAGTTGACTTAGTGTGTCAGAACTTGAATATTTTCTAAGTGTCAAAAACATTGAGATTACACTCTATGCCCAAGCTCAACAGTCGCTTCTGCTTTGAACCCAAGGCAATATTTATAATCGCTTGAGATTTCTAAACAAATATTTTACGTTCTTAGAGGAATTAAGCGAGCTATTTGGAGAAAATTGGTCAAAATTTCTGACTGCCGGGTACCTAGTTTTTTGAAAGCACTTCCCGGCTGCCGGGTATTAATTTAAACAACTGCCTTGAATTGTCGAGTGCTGAGCTTGATCTTGTGATTTTAACCTGTATCCAGGCATTCACCCGAGCTGAGTTCATTGGATGTAAAAGGAGTCCTCGCTGCTCATTTTATTACCAGTCGAAACCAATTTGCAAGGACATGTTTGTGCTTTTACGGCGTCAGCTACTCTCGATTCGTCGACTTAAAGAGCATTACGAGAAATACGGTATCTCCCTACGGCAACACAAGGCGACTCCCAACTGTAGTGAATAAATGTTTTCGGATTTTATGCATTCTAGTTCTTTCGTCAAACCCTATGAAGGCCTTTAATTCTGCGTGGCTTACTTCATGAAAACGAGCAGTGCGCTCGGAGGTATTCAAGAGCTTTTGACGGGCATAACTACTTTCCGGTTACCATTAATTCCCATATATCATCTCCTATGAAAACTATGAAAAATATCTAACTCATTACGATTATCTAAAACAAAGTAAACGCCAGTGGCTTCCACGGAATCTGGGACTTGAATATTATCGAGCTGGTCATTTCCAGCGAGCTTTTAATTTTCTTCAGGTCCAGACCTGGATCGGTGTCATCATTCGCGCCTTTGCTGTCACCGTCTTCATCGCCACTTTTAAAGCCATCTGAATCAAAATTGATATCACTAGTATCCCCTCTTCTTACAGGAAAACCATAAAAGCTCCGAATCCTAAAAAAAGTAACGATATCGCCATCGTTTGATGCGTTACTTCACGCATCAGCCGGACGTTCGCCAGAGGGTTTGTTGAGTCTCTTATCTTCTCTTATCAGCTGTCAAAATAAATATGCTCACAAGCCGACAAATTATTGGTCAATTATCCTCCTAAATCTCCATAACAACAAAAAATACAGATTCACTAAGGGGGAGTGAGAGCAGGCCTAAGATCAAGCCGCCATGATTGTTTGTTGCCGTTTACGATAATTCAGGGGTCGTCGCGCGCGGCCAGTTACGGCCGGTTTGGATGTCGATGGGTTAAAAATCTGCAACACTTAATTATTTATCGTTCGCCGGTTAGGCTTACGCTTCAACTTTAGTTGAGTTTTTCGGATAAATGAATTCCTCCAACAGTTAAAAGCTTTCAGGTATTCTATTCACTAACCGTCTAAAGCCTCTAGCCATTCACTAGCTGACCATTTTAATGCTTTAAGCTGCTTCCGAAGCGCTTGTTAGTCGAAGTAACTTAACCGTTAACGCCCACGTCGCCAGTGGAGGGTAGGTGCCCAGGAAGCCTGGGGGCTGCAACCGCAGTCACATCCCCAAGGCGCTAGAACACCCGACTGGCCTGCCCAACCCGCAACCAAGCCACGAGCCCCCCGCGCCAGGCCCCCCTAAGGCACCCGTCACACTTGAGCCAGATAGCTCAGTGGAATAATAATAATAATAATAATAATAACACACAAAAAAAAAAGAAAGGGGGGGAGAGGGAGGGAACGCCGAGAACCACTAAACTCCTAAACCGACTCACAACGCCACGCCAACAAACACGCTGCAAGCACATTGGACAACGCATGCACTACGCAGGAATACCGCTGAACCATGTCAGCCCCAGGGCCCCCCCAACCTAAAGAGTGCTGCAAACGCTACAAAAACGCATAACAACGCTAACAAACGCCTGCAAAACGCTACTGACCGGACTAGCTCCCGGTCGTGAACCATGTAACTATAACAAACGCTACAGAACGCACCAAAACGCTGAACAACGCTACCAGACGGCCAAGACACTCACAACCGCCTGCAAAACACTACTGACCAGACTAGCTCCTAGTCGTTAACTATGTTAAATTTTATTTAACTATATTTAAACGCTTGCAGCAATGCGTTAGCATGACTTTGCAAACCGTTAGCGGTGCCTGTAAAAGCGTTAGCATACCGTTAGGTACCGTTAGCTTTCATTACCCGTCCGTTAGTTAGCCGTTAGTTTTGCCCGTTTAACGTTAAAACGTTAGTGTACGTTTTCCCGTGTGAGGTCACAAATTGTTTTTAACATGAAGCAAAGACTGAGAATTTAGAGAATTTGGCTTGTGGTCACTTGTCACTCATCTTTTCATTTATCCAGTCAAATAAAGACATTTGGCTGGCTTTTGTGCTGTTTACATCGTTCGCACGCGCCCTGACGGACAGATGGTGCTTGAAGCAAAATAACACATTTTTGTAGTGGAATAATAAATCTCTTACTCGATGGTTTAACATGTAATACTCGCGGACATTTTGCTCATTGCTCGTAGTTTTAAAAAAATACTATGCAACTCGCAAAATATCCGCGTGTATTATATGTTAAACCCTCGAATAAGATGTATATATTCCCCAGCTGGTTCTTCATTCTCTGCTATAAGGTACTCCTAATCAGTTAGAGCTGTTTTTGGTTACAAGATATCAAAATAATAATGATTCAAGTTACATAGTTATACAAATGTACCTTGTGCAGAGAGTAAATAATATTATTAATTTCGGGACATGTAATGACCTCATCAAATAGACAAATCTACCTTTAAGCCGTTGAACAGTTTCTTCTGACAATCGAAATTTTGAAAAGTCTCCAGACTCTTTTACATCTGTGTCTTCTTCCTGCAGAAATGAAATAATTAATGGACAACTGATCAGTCCAGAGAAATCCATGTAAAAAATGCTCATATTAGAAATGTGATCTTCATAGTACAGAACTGAAATGAGTAAATTTTAAACAACACTGTCTTGTAAACACAAAGTACACGACCAAAAACATCTACATTAAGTTTGATGATTTACACTGAGTCTATAATAAAACATTAATTTTTTTATAATTTATCTTACATGTAGCTCTCAGAAAACAACTGCTGGTCAATTTTGTTTTGCAGGGACAAAACAGTCTATCCTCATTAGCCCTTTCACTCCCAAGATTTAAATGTTAATTCTCCTTACTGACTGACATACATTCCTCTTATTGTCAGTTATGGGAATTTGCTCATAAAAAATTATATTCAAATAAAAACCTGTAGGTGATAAATTTCTTTATTCTCATCACCTGTCTGCTTCATGACTATGTATATAAAAAATGATCTTGCAAGGAGAAACTATAATCATATCATTCACTCCTTGGAAAGAAAGGGTTAACCCATTGACCCCTGAGAGTGAAACTTAATAGATTTTACTCTGTCTAACGCCAGATGATTTTACTCGTCCATGGGGGGGGGGGGCATCCTTGAGCGTTAAAGGTGTGAATGGGTTAAAACAAATAGTGTACTTTATACCTTTTCAGCAGGTCTCAAAAGGGCAAATGTTCTAGGCAACTGGTAATTCACAAGGCTGGGTAGCCTATAGAATAAACCATATTGCTTACATTAGTTGCTTACTATGTAACAAGTGTTGTCAGTGATATTTAGACCATATTAACCCCTTGCCACCTAAGAGGGAAACTCCATCTAACACCAAACAATTTTAGTCACGAGGAACATTTCAAAAAGCCATTCGGGGTACCCAGTGGAAATTATCAAGATCATTACTAAGGCTTCCAAATAAGATTGTATGGCAGGGTGTCAACAAGGAATTCCAGCACCTGGTCAAATTTCCACAGCTCCCGGCACACAAAGCATTATAAATTTTCCATCTATTTGTTGGGTCATGAAGTTGGCCTTGTAGGGTTTTTGACCCAAGATCCCCCTCTTTAATTTTCTGAAACACTGTTACTACGTGTTGAAAATTGTTTCAATTCAACTGTTAAAAAAGCCATTCAGCAACCTGCTGGAAGTGTTAAAAAAGTGGGAAAAAAACGTAACCTGCTGCAAATTTTAGAACACCCATCAGAGTTAAGTAATTAACCCGTTGAAGGTGTTAGAAAAGCCGTTAGCTATCCATTGGCTAGACGTTGGTTTGTGCTAATTTACAAAAAGTGTTAAGAGTGCATTTGGGTATGTTTTAGCATGAGAGGTCTCAAAATTAATGGTCAAGTCAACCCAACAATTACATTCTGAAAACATTCACGGGTTTAAAATAAAAACGCCCAACCAAAAAACCAATAAATCTGTGTGCTTGACGTGGCTGGTCTACCACAACATAGCCAAATAAATTAAGTTCCTGTACCAGGACTTTCTTTTCGCTCTTGATTTGCCATGGACAGAATATGGTAGCAACTTCTGTAGAGAACTCAAGTTTTAATTTTTGCACTTTTTCTCTTCCACTTAATTTTGCAGGATAAAAAACTCAAGTTGAGTAGAACAACAACAGGGTTTTCCTTATCAGGCGGTAACAGGTAAAATTTACCGCTTGTAAGAACACTTACATGTTTTGCATTACCGCTTGCAAACGCTCAGAAGTTGCTTATCGTTTGCAGAATGTCCAACATTAACCAATTGATTTACCGGTTTGAAAAGGTGCCATACCTCTTGCGCTGAAAACTAGGGACAACCCTGCAACACATGCTGTCCTCAGCAGGATTTGAACTTATGTTCCCCAGATCACTATTTGAGTGTGATTACCATCACATTGCATTAATTTCTATAATGAGATCATTGACCGGCTCAAACCAGTAACTGCTACCTCTTTTTCACACAATATATGGTTCTTAGCTGTCTTGCGCTTCTTTTTTGCTGAAGGTTCTTCATCCCCATTATCAGTTCCACTCCGCCTCTTCTTATTGAACTGGCCATTGCTTTTTAAGTTGAAGCCTCTGGCCTCTCCCTTTGAATTTGACAAAACAAGAAAACAATAATTATTGAAGGATAAGCCAACTCACATCAACTGTGTTTGACTTGGTTGGTTTTTAAGGCTGGGAAGCAAGGCAAACATTTTGTTCATTTGAAATAGCCAAGATTTTCCCTTAAAAAGTTCCTTTCGAAATGTGTTTGTGGTCTTCTAAAGCAGCTACATACATAATTTATACTATATATGCCATCAAAAAAATTGACTTGAGAGTGCCAAAGGCCACAATGATAAGCTAGAGTTTTGAGATTTCAGAATCAAGGATAATTATTCCATGCTAGCAGAGGTATCTTTTCATTTTGCATAGACTTCTGCCATGGGTTGAAACCAATAAATCCATGGGTTGAAACTCACTTTGATCCAACCGCCGTCCACAACCTTGAACAGAACTCTTCAAACCACATGCCTCATGACGTGTTTGCCGACTGTGAGCCTGCCGTGTTTCACGCATTCATTTACAGTAATTCCGCTGTTGTTTAGTGAGCCCACACAACAATATTATTACCTGAAGTATCACTTGAGTATTCGGTCACTATGTAACCACTGCACATGCCTAACACAGTGAGTTTCGACCCATGGCAGATCTCTTTTCCCGTACTTGTCAGCCCAGTGAATACAAAAGAAAAGAGAGCTCTGCTAGCAGGGAACAAGGATAAAGGCTCAGGAATGAAATTAAAAGGAGCTCAGTAGTACAACTGTACACAGTTGCAAAGACAAGGAATGGCTTGATCGGTGACAAATTAATTTTGTTTTTATTACAACTTGGCTTCTGTAATCTCTGTAAGCAGCAATTGAGGCCTCCTTTTGGAAGAACAGCACATGTTCTCAACATACCATATCTAAGATAAACTGATAAACTGGCCACTGAGAGGTTTGTTTGTCAGTAAATAATGCTACAGTTCCTTATGTTGTGAAGTCAAACAAAAAAATTGTTATAATCTTGCTAGCAAATACATGTATGTTATGATGGAATGGAAAAAAATGGCTACACAGAGTTAAAAAACAATCCCAGAGCAATATTATTACACAATACAGGGCAACATTTGAGACAGGTGGAAGTGTTGGCTCATTTGGCTTGGCAGTGGATGGAAGACTTAGTCGTATGAAATATTGGGGTCTGTTATGCTGGTGGCTCATTTGGCCCAGCAGTGGATGGCAAAAAAGCCAAAATTAATGAGCCGGCTTGTCAGCAGAGTCTCTAGATGTGGCCCTGAATTCTGTACTTCAGCTGCAATCCCCTCCATCCCTGCATTAAGTCAAATATGTGTGTATATGTGTACTGAGATCGCTAAATGTGTAACCTGAAATTAAATAACCCTTTCCCAAGAAAACCATAATGTTGACTGAAGTGGCTTCAACGACTCACAGTGTTGAATACTTCTCCCTTCTCTCTAGAAGCAGTTGGGAGTGATTCAGAAGCGAGTGAAACACCATAGTTTTATTTGCAGAGATAAAAGTAAGACTTAAATTAACTTCCCCGGGTAAGAACCATTTTTAAGCCAACATTTCAGTAGAATTCTGATCTAAGGATAGCAGCTACCACTAAATTACAATTCGTGTAGAGAAAGAGGAATAGCAGTTTCGTACAATCTTACACAAGTGCTTTCACAAAAAACTCACTAAAACGGCGCTTTCACTCTCCCTACTTCAACGCGTAGCCAACGACAACTTAACGTTGGTTTTCACGTAGACCCTCCTTTGACGACCACGTTCACACGAAGCAGTCGTCCATACGTTAGCATGCCGGCCGAAATAACTAAAATATACCTACCGCCGGCCATGTGCATTTCACGAAATAATACCGAACTCGTGCACACGATTCATTTGTACGAAGACCTGAACAGCTTAGAGAAAACAACTGGAAACTTCCCAGTGTAATACTGCCAAATGACACTGACTGTACTGTAGATACTGTGAGAAAAAAATCGATGATGCAACATGTGAAGCCGGCAACCATGTCGTTTTCAAGCACGTGCCAATTAATGGCTTTACAATTTCTCAGAGACCATGCAATTGGAATGTTTAAGATAACTTGCAACTCAGAGAAAAATTACCTTTAAGGCTTTTTTCTTTGAAGAATCCTTTTTTTCCTTAGCGCTCTTACGTTTTTTTACCGCGTGACTTTCCATGAACGAAAACCACGAACTTCGATAGTGAGAAGAAGAGAGAAACGTGAAGGCAGAACGAGGGTAGAAATTTTGGGGACTGGGCAGAATGTGGTCGTCAAGTTCCCGACGAAATCTGTTGAAAACAATTTACAGTGCAGTGTACTCTACCTTCTTCCTTTCTGTTTGATCCAGTACTCGTGCACCGCGATTATTTGAGAAAATCACTTTTCAATAAATGGCTACATCTCAAGGACTCCAAGCTAAAATAAGTGTAGCCAATATTTCCGAAGATTCTCCGACTTTCGCCGAAGTATCTAAGAATATTCACCCGGAAAAAGTACTATTTCCAGTCCTCTTTGATCCAATTTTCAAAACATGGAGGATTCATGGGAGCTTGTTACTGTTCCTGCTGAAATACAACACTCCACTGCTGGCAAAGAAGCGTCTTCAGATTGCCCTGAATCATCAGCGGAAAAGAACGAAGGAAACAACAAGTCTAAGGTAAGTCATTAACGCAAATACCTTGAAGAAAGAAAAAGAAGCTTTGACGGGATTCTTCGATCGGTTCTGCATATGATGGACGTCGTGTCCAAGAGGAAGGATTTGTAAGGTGACCTGCTAGAGCTCGTAAATACCCTGAGCAGGGACTTTGGTTGGCTATTTTATTATGCGTGAGTCACTTGGGTAGCATTGGTGACATCGCCCTTGAGCAAGTTTTGCTTTCTGTATTTCGAAAATGACTTTGTTTTGGTAAGGTTTATGTTGATAAACAAGCTAATTGAGCTTAATTAATAAGTTCATTAAATTGAAATCCACACGGAAGTGATTAAAATCCACTGTTATGTACCGGTACTTCATCAATCTCAATGACAAAAATCCAATGTTTTTCAAAATTTGGCCATAATTATATAAAACTGGCAATAACTTATTTTGTCATTCCTTTCCTTGGGTTGATTTTCAGCACTTGATATTATTAATAACTTAAAATTACCGTAATGCGGTGTTTTCAATCTTTTTGACAGAAAATCACTGGTGAAACTCAAAAGCTCTGTGGATTTCTGAACAAACTTGGAGGTGAATATATAGTTGGACTAGCTTGCAAGAAAGTTATGCGCTTTTATAAATATTCTTGCTCTTTGGCCATATCAAAAACATAAAACAACTTCATCTTCTTTACTTGAATCTGGTTTGTCGGAAATTGAGAAACTTTTGCTCCAAAATGGTTACCCAGTAGGAATTATTTCCTATAATACGAATGATGGACATCTTAAACAGGCATCAAGCTAAAATTTCTAATCCTATGGCTAATTAGTCCCCAAGAAAGATGTCATTCTTGTTTTGCCTTATGTAGGTTTTCAAAGTACAGTTTTCACACACCACCTAAGATCGTGTATCAACAAGTTTTCTGGGTTTGTAAACCTCAAAGTAATTAATATTCCAGAGCACTTGTCGAATCAAGCCTTTTTTCCCTTGTAAAAATCATTTGTGCAAATCACAAAAATCTAAAGTTGCCTATAAGGCATCTTGTTGGGACTGCAATGAGTTGAAACCAAGGAAGTGACTTGAAGTTATGGTTCACTTTGCAGCCACGTTGAGAATCAGACATAGCTCGATGCTACTGTGGTTTAAAGTACCCATCATAGATTTCTCACATTACATTTTCCTTCAAAATAATGTTACCATGGCAACAATATTAGGCATTTCTTTGAGCCTTAAAATCAAGATATATTGTCATTTTTGAAAAAACGTGAGGGTGAAATATTCCCATTCAGCATTAATTACCAAACAATGTTAGAAATAATCTCTAAAATATTGAAAACTCAACAAAATCTGTAGGTCAGTTTAAGTCCTTAAGGAGGCTCGAAAGGGTTTTCAGCTGAGGGCGCACACATAAGCCATGCACGCAATTCTAAAAGCTGCTCGCGTCAGCTCATGATTCAAAATGGGTCACCAGAAATATACAAATACCACTAATTTTGCTCACCTTTCTTCTAATTCCTATATATATGAAATATAAAATTAATAGACATCTCCTATTCATGAAAACTATGAAAACTGTACACAAACAGTTTGATGTCCACTTAACCCATTGACTCCCAGGGGTTCTCCATTGACGAGTAAAATCGTCTGGCGTTAGACAGAGTAAAATACTAAGTCTGGCCGGGTTTGCAACTTTACTCATTTACATGCTTCCGGACAGTGAATTTTTTTCATTTTTTGCATATTTGCTTAGATTAATTTAAGGCATTTGTCTTTCAAATTTGAAAAAATTCTGTAGCCCAGGTGAAAAAAATATTAGGGACACTGATTTTTCTGAAAAACTGATCTATAGATTTTGTTGAATTTTAAATATTTTAGAGATTATTTCTAAAATTATTTGGTAATGCTGAATGGGAAAATTTCACCATCCCGTTTTTTCAAAAAAGACAGTATATCTTGATTTTAAGACTCAAAGAAGTGCCTTATATCGTTGCCATATGCATGGTAACATTATTTTGGAGGAAAATGTGATGTGAGAAATCTGTAATGGATGCTTAGTACTCTGGTCAAATTTCGTTTTGATGTGATTACCCTAACTGTATCTAAGGACAGAATAATTATGTTTATTTGTTTGAAAACAAGAGAAACTATTTTGAGCCTCCTTAAGAAAGAGTTTCAATTCCTGGAGAATTATTTTTTTGGAGTGATATCATGTTACATCATACAAGTGTACTATAGCTACTAAGTATGAGCAATAACCTTGAAAAAAAAAGTTGTATTTTTTCGGAGTGAATATCATTATATGTGATCCCTCTGATCATTTTCTTTCTTGCCATTAATTTCCTAGCTAAAGGGATTAAAAGATGGAAAACAAGATGGTAAGACAGCCTGCAACCCAAGATTAAGTTTATGTTGTTTTGAGGTTCACTTTTTTTTCCTGGTTCAAAATTTTTTAAGCCAGTTCAGTTTTCTTTTTTTTGTTTCAGATTATGGTTATGAATACTAGACAAAGAAAAATCAAAATTGAACTGGTTTAAACAATTTTAAAGGAAGAAAAATTGCAACATGTACATAATAATTATAATAAAAGGAAGCTCTGGACTTAATAAACATAGTATGCATAACAAATAGAAATTTAAAAAAAATATATTGATGGTTTTGTCTTCATATTCTGTACTAATTCCCAAAATTTTAACCCTGGTCATACTGCTAGGTTTTGAGAAAAAGGCCTTTGAAAGCTGGGTCATTTAAGATACATATTTAGTAATTTCCTCTGATTTGCATTTATTTGTTGGGTAAAATTACATTTTACATCAGTTGCAATGACTTACACTTCAGAAGAGACATCATATTACTTTAATTTCACAGATTTCAAAATCTTGATCTTTTTCTTTGGAAAATAATATTGTTGTAAGCCACCTTAAATGTTTCACTTTTTTATATCTCCTTGAAAGGCACCATATAGAACTGCATATAGTGCAGTTTATCATTTCATCACAGAAACTATACAATAAAAGTTGATATTAAGATATTAAAATTTTTGTAAATTATTAAAATGTTGTTAATTAACCAGAAATCAACCATTATTGATGGCAGTCACCTGCTCTTTTGGACTTTTGCATGTAGGTTTGTGTATGATGAAAGAAAATGCAGGCTATATTATTACAGAACACCACAAGATTTCACACCTCTCGGGTAAGGGTACTCTGTTAAGATTGTCGTGTTGGGCCTGGTTGTTCAAAAGCTTGTTAACTTTATCCAGGATTAGCGAATGAACCTTGGTTTCATTTTTTCAACTTTTTGGTGAAAGTTTCTTTTGCTTCTTTTTGTTTTTCAAGATTGACTTCCTCTAATGCAAAGTTTTGCGGAATATCAGCGTTGAACAGCATTTGGGAATAGAGAAATAAACTCCTTGGTTAATTTTTAATCTGGGATTAGCATTAATCGGCTTTTCGATAGGCAATTTTCAGGATAGCATCATTTGACTACAACTACGTAACCATAATTTAGTTTACTTTGTTTTTCTTTTCTTATGTAAATTTTGTATTTTCACCGGGTCTAAAAATAACAATAGCTCCAATTAGCATGACACAAGCAAAACCTGTAGGATTCTGGTACTTGTAGTCAAATTGCATCATCACACAAATGTCCTAAATTGCAGATTAATCGATGTCGGAAATGCCTCTTTTTCATTTGATGTGAAAGATGCAGAGAGACTTAACGCATTTCAGATAAGGTAAGAATTAGATTCAGCATCACACATCGCAGCATTTAAGTAAAACCCCATGCTTTTGTGTGAGACAAAGATATTTTTGTTTGGGCAAGTGACTTTCTTTGCTCTTGCCCACTGGGCAAGCACCCTTTCAATCATTAAGTTAACAGATTTCTTTTAAAATCCATTGACTCCTAGAAGTGAGAATTAAATAATGGCTAGATTTTACTCTGCCTCGTGCAAGACGATTTTACTCGTCAGTTGGGTTTGGTTTAGGAATCAGTGGGTTGAAAGGCAAGTTCAAGAATATACCTTTGGCAAGTGGGTCATAAAGTTCACAATTGCCTAATGGACAAGTTGGAATTTAAACTTTTTTTCTCGACTGCACATACATCCTGGCCCCGATCCTTTCCCTAAGTCATTGATGCTCACAGATATTGCTACCCAAAATTCAATTTTAGCATTAAAAAAATGATGCTACTTTATCTCACATAGTATTTGCACTATAATAATATTATTGGCCAAGTTACAAGACCAGTTTCAATGTAGCAGGATGTATTAATCTACTGCGCTGCTATAGCATGCTTGAGTTTACAGGTGTGCTTTCCTTTGTGATATTATTATTATCATTATTATTATTGTTATTACTATTATTATTATTATTATTATTATTATTATTATTGATTGCTTAAATTAATTAAAGAGAATCTACTACAAAAATATTTCTTCCTTATACCGCGCAATGTGATCAATCCAGCTCACCTCCTACATGTATATTGGCAGTTCAATTGTGTGTTGTGCAGTTCAAAAATTTTCCTGTTCAAACTTTTTCAAACTACATGTAGGTCTATTTTGTGTCAGATTGTGATAATGAATTTGTATTAGATAAAGTAAAATCAAAATTGAACTGGTTTCATTGAAAAAATTTAAACAAGAAAAAAATTGAACCACAATTATACCTGTGTACATCTTTTCAAGGATTAGTGAAGTGCATTTGATTCCTGTTTTGTCATTGACAAGGCATTTGAAAGCAGTTACAAGTGTTTTTGAGGAGGATCATTTTGTACCCTTTTCTTAGTACTTACTTATTCAATAATGAAAGTATCATACTGTAAGTATTTTGACTGTCTTGTTGCTAATAATTTTGTTAAAAACAAGAATACCAATCTGAGCCTGAGGGTCAGATCCTGACCCTGGCGTCTGCATGAAAGTGAGATTCAAGTCCAAGGTAACCTGAGGTTTTTCTCTTTCTGGCCGCTTCGCAACTTGTCTTGCCACTTTGCCTTGCTTGCTGGATGGCCAAAGAGCGTGACTTTTAAGTTTTGTACAGACGGTCACCCATCCAGGTGGTAATTAACCACATCCAACAGGACTTGACTTCCCTTGAGCAAGCCATAGCACTATCACGTGAGATCTATTAAAGTTACATGTATTTGTGCCAGAGCAAGATGGCATCCAAACACTGAAATCATATACATGGCATGACTTATGTATACATAGAGAAAAAAATTGTTACTGCACATTACTTTTTGTTAGCACATCTGGAAGAACATACCAACTTCAAGCCAAAGACAAACAAACAATGATGTTTTGGCTTCAAGAGTTGCAGGTCAGATTGACTTCCTTTTTAAAGCGGATGCTTGTTCAATAGTAAAAGTGATATTACCAGTAATAACAATAATAATAATAATAATAATAATAATAATAATATTAATAATAATAATAGTAATAATAATAATAATAATAATAATAATAATAATAATGGAATTTATTGAGTGCATTTCTACATGCATAAATAGCTGAATAAATTATATGCTTTATATACCGGTAATTTAACTAAAATTAATGTTAAAAACAAGCTAAATAAAATTCCATTGGTGGGAATTTGGAATTGTTCACTAAAAATAAAATAAAGTTATGTAATACAATAATATTTATTACCTTGATTTTAAATATTTTAACTGAGCTTGAGCTGCACAGTTCCTAGGGAAGAGCATTTCACAGCTTTCGGGCAGCCTGTGAAAATGCTTGTTTGTGAAATGAATTTGGCTTGAAGGAAAAAGTGACCGAGGATAGAACCGGGGACCTCTTGCTCCAAAAGTTGGGTACTAACCATTCACTCAGAGCTACGCCTGACTTGACAGCATAAAGGAAAGTAGGTCTATGTAACATGGTGCTTATTATATTTATAATCTACATACAGTAGTGGTCCAGTCTGTGGAAAATATTTATTGAATGCATGAATGAGTAAGTATGTAAGCAAGCGCACTTCAGTCTGATAGAAAAGTCTGCTGTCTGGTTTCATTTGACTGGATCTCAAAGTGATGTTTCTTGACCTGTCCTGAAAAGCTGTGTCCTTATTATTTTACACTTTGATCTTGTATTTTAGGGGAGAAGACAGGAGTACAGTAAGAAAAGAACAAACCTTGTTGTGCAAAACAAAGGTGACATCTCGGCTTTAGGGGTAAGATTTCATTTTAAGATTAAGTAGACTAACTGAAGCTTGACATGGTCTGGAACAGTATTAATACTGAATGCACACAGTTTGCACCATTTAGCTACGCCAAAAGCCCACTATATATACTATCTTAGCTTGAATTATTTCTGTTTCTTTTCTCTGGTTACTAATCCCATTTCCTGAGTGTGTAAAATACAAACTTAACTTGCTTTGGTCCGTGAGGTGGTCAGAAACATGGCACATTAATTTAGTGAAGTTGACAATACTTGGTGAGAGAATACATGTATGTTATAATTAAATAGATTTTCTTTCAAGTTGATTAATAAAACTCCAAGTCACACATGTATGCTGCAAAGATTTTACAAAGCAGGACATGCCTGACTCTTAATTAGTAGCTACTGTGCCTAAATTAAAGCTGTACATGTATTTTTCTCTCATGCAGCAGTCTACACATGGTCTTTTAGCTGAAGAGGAAGAAACGAAGGAGGAAAAGTCTCAAGGTTTGTAGATTATAAGCAAGTACATCACTAATTTTATGTTCTCAACCCCTCTACTCTGATCTGTGCATCCAGGAGAATGCTTTAACTGCACATCTTGGTGCCAGGATTAATGATCATTTTTTCTAATCATAATATGTTGTCAGATTTACCAGCTCAGGCCATTATGAACCCTGTTCCAGCCCCACAATCTGTTGGTGAAGAAGCAGCGACAATTATGCCTCCATCACAAAGCTTTCTCTCAAACATTTCATACACAAATCTCAAGACTGAAATTAATAACATGCGGTAAGAAGTTATCTTTCAGCCAGTCAAATTAGATGAGTTCTTAGCGATGTCCCTGAGGATATGCAGCCACTCAATCCCCCTCCCCCCACCCGAGGGTTGTCCAATACACACGAACTGAGTCGGGTCGACTTTCTGGTGAAGACAACCCGTCAAGCGGAAGTTGGGTCGTGGTGTTTGCGGAAGTAAAGTAACAGGAAGTTGCTATTTGAAAGAAGGTGCGAGGAACTTTCTGAAAATGGTGACGGTTCGTGACGAGCCGTCATGTGAAAAGTCGACCCGACTTTTGGAAATGTCAGGTGGTGAGGGACTTAGAAAAAAATCGTGTATTTGTGAAGATACTAGAGGCGGTGAGACCGGCTGAAAATGTTGACGGGTCGTGACGACCCGTCTAGTTCGTGACGAGCCGTCATGTGAAAAGTCGACCCGACTTTTGGAAATGTCAGGTAGTGAGAGACTTAGAAAAAAACGTGTATTTGTGAAGACACTGGAGGCGGTGAAGCCGGCTGAAAATGTTGACGGGTCGTGACGAGCCGTCATGTGAAAAGTCGATCCGGCTTTTGGAAATGTCAGGTAGTGAGAGACTTAGAAAAAAAACGCGTATTTGTGAAGACAGTGGAGGCGGTGAGGCCGGTTGAAAATGTTGACGGGTCGTGACGACCCGTCTAGTTCGTGACGAGCCGTCATGTGAAAAGTCGACCCGACTTTTGGAAATGTCAGGTAGTGAGAGACTTAGAAAAAAAAGTGTATTTGTGAAGACACTGGAGGCGGTGAGGCCGGTTGAAAATGTTGACGGGTCGTGACAAACCGTCTAGTTCGTGACGGGCCGTCATTTGAAAAAGTCGACCCGACTGTTGGAAATGTCAGGTGGTGAGAGACTTACAAAAAATGGTGTATTTGTAAAGATACTGGAGGCTTTGGGGCCGGCTGAAAATGTTGACGGGTCGTGACGACCCGTCTACTTTGCGACAAGCTGTCATTTGAGGTGGTGATGTCAATCCACCGGGAGACAGTTGTTTCATTATTCATATTTGTTACTTGTTTGCGATCGTCGCATAATATTGAAGCGCTAGCCTCTGAGGTGAAACACAAATTAAACATTTTAAAGACACAGGATAGTAAAAAGTACGGCGGCTGTGAGCTTACAATTGTCACAGGGAAACGAATTTGGCAAAACTGTGTTGTAGGTTTGTTATTGTGTTTGGTCCCGTGAGAGTGATGTTGTATAAAGGTATCGGTATACCCCAAAATTGATAATTTTGCCATTTTAGTTTTTGATATTTCCAGGTACACCTCATAGAGTTTTTTTTAATAACAAAACGTTTGCGCAAAAAGGTTTCTTCTAGACAAAGTTAGAAAGGAAAAACGACTCTATCAATAAATTCTCTAATTAGAAGCTGTCCACAAATGACTATTTCTCAACACTCAAATGCAAATTACATTGAATGAGGCGCACGTTTACAGCGAGTTTTCATCCTTTTTCACTGAAATTTGGCAAGAATGTTGCCCGATAATGTGACAAAAAACCCGTGTCGGGCAGTTTTTCTTTGTTGCCTCCTTCGAAAGTAATGAGTATTTAAGAAAAGCTACTGCGTGTCTTATAAAAA
>NC_090873.1:33424418-33439418 GCF_036669935.1 Montipora foliosa
ACAATATTATTTTAAAACTTGATTTCCGAGGGTACTGCATGACTGTGTTTTGCTAAAGGAAATACTGTAATATTATTGCTGCATCAATAATGGTGTGGTGATCGAGATCACAAAGTTGTCCGTGATTTTTTAATATTTCACCGACCTTCAAAGACAGTCAGAATTTAAAGCCACCCTAAACATGAAAGGATGTGTTTGGCTGACTCATTTTTCTTTTATTATAATATTATTGTTTTATATAATGGTTTTTAAGTTTGTTCTAGATCTAACATTTTCATTAAGCATTCGATTTGTCTCTTCATTTTAATACCCCTGATTTGTCTATTTATGCATGCAGTGGCCATTTGCGGCTGTCAATGGCAGTGATATCTCAAAAGGGTTCAAGGACGTGTTATTGAGGCTGCATGTGTAAGCCAAAAAAGCCATAAACATCATTTTGGGAAAAATTCGAACTGGTACTGAATACCAATGGTCATTAATTTGTGGGGTACTGTGTTTTGGAAATGCATCCATGGTTCACACATGATGCTTCTGCTCAGTAATTCAGTATGCTTTATTCAGAGTCACATCTATATTTGCGGGAGTTGTATGAATTCTCAAGATGAAAACAGCAGCACAATGATTTTCCCCTAAATTAATAACTTTACACATTTTGTATAAGTCAGCCTTGATCTCACTTCTTTTAAGGTTTATGTTGTGTTCTAATTGGCCCAGTATTTTGTAATATTTTTCAGTACCAATTTTATGATAAGGACTACAACACTTCGGAGGTAAGAAAGTCCTTATTTTATTATTAAAGTGATAATCAGATTGTTAGGATTTACAACGAGACACTGAAGCGTAACACAACTTTAATCCACTGGACTCGGCTACACATCGATTTACAAAGGGGATGTATACGAGTGAAATGCTATGACGTAAAAAAACTTTCGATAACAAGAGCGGGAACAACAATGAAAGTCACTTGACACTCTAAGTCCTACACACAAGGGTGGGGTTAGTATAACTATTCATAGGTCCAGTCTCTCAGGCTTCTTTATCATTCTTCCAGAACGAGTACGGTTGTAACATTCTCCCCACCTTGTCCTCCTTCAGGGAGGACAACACTCAATTTAGGCTTGGAAACAGGACAGGTATACTTGCAGCATGAACAGTGTTCGTTTGCGGCTTCTCCCCACCATGGACAGGATCCTCTTCTTCGGGGCTTACTTGTGAAGCTGCTGACTCAATCTCTAACTTGTGTAAACATTGAACGAGTCTGTTGTAGAAACTGTTGTGCGCTCAATCTCTAACTGTAGCGGTCCGTACAAGCCTGTCGTTACCTGGATAAACCCTTTCAACTTTAGCCAACAGCCATTTGGTGTGTGGCACATTGCCATCAGAAATAAGTACAATGTCGCCTTCTCGAATTGAAGGGATCTCTTTATGCCACTTGTTTCTTTAATACCGATAGGAGATGTAGGTACATATAGTCTTGTTTCCAACGCTTCCAGTAGTGATTGAGTAGTCTCTTAAGGTAGAGATACCTTTTGACAGTCCTCTTACTGGTCTGCTCTAATTAAGCTACTTTGTTCCCTTTCCGGTGACTGGTTAATTGGCCTACAAATTGCAAGTTGAGCAGGTGTAATAGGTAATGTTCAGGTCTCTGCAATCATCACTTACTGCGGTCAATGGCTGTGAGTTTATGAGACCAGCAATGTGTTTAGCTCAGAAAAGATGAGAAGTGCCCTTCCACACCTTACGCAGTGGTTCTTTTATCGCTCTGCAAAATCGTTCCCACCATCCACTTCTCCACGGGGAACGCTCTGTGATGAATTTCCACTTGACCCCTCGTGATGAGAACTCTGACTTAATTTGATCTTGATCCAGCGTACTCCACATTCTTTGAATTTCAGTAGTGGGTTCATCATATAATTTCTGAATTTCCCTGCTTGCTGCCCTGAAGGTTTGTGCATTGTCTGACCACACTGTATGGCAAAGACCTCTGTGACTGGTCATGCGACTAAAGGCTTGTAGGAACTCATCAGTTGTCAAACTATGTGTAAGTTCCAGGTGAACCATACGAGATGATGCGCATGTGAAAATATACACGTATGCTTTCTTAATGTTTAAGCCCTCTTTCACATACAGTGGTCCTGCAAAATCAGTCCCTACATGCGCGAAAGCTCGTGAACAGGAAATTCTCTCCTCTGGCAACTGACCCATTTTCTGGGCACAAGGTCCAACTCGTTGTCTTTGGCAAGCTAAACATCTTCTGATAACACGTTTAACCTCACGTGTTCCTTGAGTTAGCCAAACTTTCTGCCTTAAAGTTGATAATACCATTTCTGGACCAGCATGCAACATGTTCTTATGTACATCTTGCACCATTTTGGCAACTTCAGGATGTCCGTGAGGCAAGATTATTCGATGCTTGTTCTGTTCGGGAAGATCAGCAAGTTGTAGTCTCCCACCAAATCTTAATACCTGATCATCTCTGTCATAATAAGGGTCTAGTTTCAGGAGGTGGCTGTTACTGGGAAGTACCTCTCCAGCTTTAAGTTTTTCGAATTCTTCTTTGTAGACCACTTCCTGCACCCACATAGAACATTTAATCTCGGCTTGCCTCACCTCGTCTGCCAATGAAACAGGGTCTCTCAGGCTTCTTTATCATTCTTCCAGAACGAGTACGGGTTGTAACACAGATAATTACTATCTCTAACCCGTTGACCCCTGGGAGTGAGATTTGATGTATTTGCATGTAGGATAGAAACCAAAAACTAGAAGGCACTTAGCTCAACTTTAATTTTGCAGAAAGTTTGCCAACACTCGCACAGTAAATCAGCCTGTATCTCCTGGAACAGTACCACCTCAGTGTTTGGAATGCAAGAAGGTATTAAAAATATATTTATGATTATTTTAATAGTATAGTGGTTTGATCTCAAATGGTCATGACAAAGGACTCTTTAGTAATTATAGTGGTACCTTGTCCACTTTAATCTTTCAATACATAACAATTCTTATTAATAAATAATGTTGTACTATCTCTCAGGTAGTGCGCGTGCTGTGATTGGCTAAATCAGCAGGCTGTATTCTACAGAACGGCCCACTGTACGCGGCATGTACAGCCCACTAAATTTGAAATTTTAATAAAACATTCTCTAGCAGGGTTAACATGCTGTTTCTGTTGCATATTAAAACTTGAAAGTAACTATTTCAAAGAGTCAAGAAGATTTGGTTTTTCGGTTTTTGACACGGCAATCTTTGCGGCAGTTAAACCTTCTGCTTGACTTCAACTAGTTTCCTTTCCGGTGTGCCTGATGACCTCAAAGATAATAATAAATATCTTACTAACCTCGTTTTCTCAGTCCATACTGTAAATTACGGACCCCTGTTTTTCCCCTTCAATTTATGACCTTCGCGCTTGGGCCATACAGTACAGTACAGCCCTTGACCTTGGTTAGTAAGAGGTATATATTTACTAAAGGATTCAAGTAATCCTTGAGGAATAATTTCAATCTTTCTCCAATGACTTGCACTTGAAATATACATTTCTTTTGTTTTTACTCTTACCAGTTTATATATTTAACATGTTGTCAATACTTGTACCTCTTGCTAAATGAGTTGTGGCCATTCAAACATGTGTTGAGTTTGGGCTGTACATTAAAAGAGACAAAGTTCTAATTTTGGTATACCAAACTGTTGAATAAGGATCTACTTGACCAATCATTCAGACTGACAGCAAAAAATTCATATTTGTATAACTTATATAAATTATGGTATTTATATAATGTTGCATTAATTGATCTGCAGAGTCAACAAATACTAGTCTAGAAGACATACAGTATTTTTTTGTGTAGAGAGTGGTTTTTTCCGCTTATTTTTTAGTGCATGGTTTTCAAACATCTCATACCACGTTCTGTCATGGACTGGCTATCATTACTTCAGACTATTCATGCCTACCAATTTGCAGCATGTGGGATCCTATCTGGCCCATTTGTATTTCTCCATTGTTTTTTAATACGTGTTTGCTTGTTTGAACTACAATTTTTTATGGTACCATGATTATAGATAACATTTTTTGTTCAAATCAAAGCTTCAGGATGCACTTCATGCAGTTGAAAAGAAATTATCAGCAGCTAATGAGTAAGTGTACACAAGTAATACATGGTCTTCATGTTTATTCACAATACAGTCAAACCTTCCGTAAACAACCACCCAAAATGTCAAGCCTTGATGGTCGCTTACAAGAGCTTAGACCATTTTTGAGTCAAAATTCTTGCCTTATTAGCATATGGTAACTGCAAAGACTTGCCCCTTGCACCAGTGCCCATCCAAACCCATGTAATAACTTTTAGTAGTCACAAAAATATTAATTCTTGTGTAAATTCATACCTTTGCTGAAATAAAAAAATAAAAAACCTTGGATATGATCCAGACTTGGGCTGAATAGGGAATGATTGTTGACTGCGCCAAATACTGTACTTCCATGTTCATACTGTATTTCTGTCAAGCTGTTGACTGTTCTTGAGAGAGCAGTCAGTTTAATAGGAAGTCAGTTCTAATTTTCTGTAATTATAAGACATTTATTGTCATCTCTTTTAAGACTAGTATAATACAGTGTATGTGAACTTTCCTTTAAAATTTAAATGTTTTATTCCTGATGTAAAAACGTCAATCTCCAGAAAAAATCTGTCACTTCCCATTGAGAAATTTCCTGCTCCTTTTAGCTACCTAGGAATGCGATGATGTTAGAATGCCTTACTATCCAATTTCCACTCTATTACCTGTCAAGTGGTTGCTTACAGGATGTTGACAACAAAAGAAAATTTCGAACTATTAGCCCTAAAAGTGGTCGTGATCGCTTAGGAGAGGTGGTCGCTTGCAAGAGGTTATATTGATTTTACTTGGAGGCTTTTGGTAGTTTGGAAAACTGGTCTTTTACGAGAAGTGGTTGTAACCAGAGGTTCGATTGTACCTTTTTTGAAAAAAATTGAAGTTCCCTTCCTGGATTCAAATATTATTACATAAGTGCAAAATTAGCGATTGCAAGTTCGAGTGAGGCCTATAAAAACACTACTGTGAAGTTTTTTACCCTGCATACACAGTACATAGATACAAGTTCCCGAAAATTTCAGATCACAATAATGTAACTGAAACCTTATGTCTATTTTGTTCTTAAATGTAAACTGCATATCATATTACAAAATTAATGATTCTTTCACTGTCTCTCTTTTTTGGCAACTCCAAACCCTTTTAAAATTGGTTTGAAGTGTAATTTGTCATTCTTCTATACAGAGTAAATCCGAATCAATGCAGCTGAATCTATTCAAAATAAAAAATGATTATTTTACTCATTACAGTGAAGTACAAGTTCGACAAGATGTCATTGAAAGCCTTCATGAAGTTCTCAGGTGACTAAAATTTTGTATTTTCCTTACATTATATTTTGTTCATTTGTCACTCTCTTTTTATTGCAATAGGATGCTTCAGTTGACCTGTTTACAGGGTTCGTACGCGTCTTGAAAACCCTTGAAAACCCTTGGATTCCAGAAGTCCGATTTCAAGGCCTTGAAAGTACTTGAAATTGATTTTTGGTCCTTGAAAGTCCTTGATTTTTTATTGATCAAGATTGAAAAATATTAATGCTTTAAGGTCGTAAAGTAAATGAAAGCCAGTGAGAACAAATGTTCAGGTAAACAAAAGTATAACATTCTCGAATTTTGCTTGGTTTGTGGTAAATTCTTATTTAAAAAAGTCTTTGAAATTTGAAAGTAGGGTCCTGGAATGTCCTTGAAAACAGGGTCACCGAACGTCAATTTTCGGAAAATATCTGTTCGGAAGACGATTTGAGATCTAGAATTTTCGAAACATTTGTTGTAAAATTTCATGCTTGCCTGCCTGTCCTAGGATTTTCGAACATCTAAAATATGGTATAATTGCCCATTTTTAATGGATTTTTACCCTAAAAAGGTCACCTGGAATTTTCGGGGGCCCTTTTTCTGGTTGAAATTTTCGAAAAGGTAGGTTTTGATCCCTAGAATTTTCGGATCACTAGACTTTCAGCTAGGAAATCCGAACAGATGAAACATTTTTAGGGGATAAAAATATGCCTATATCTACCGATTAAATACTAGAATACGTTTAAGTGGTTTTGAGCTATAATCTCGTTGGGTGCCCCTGTTGAAAAGTCCTTGACTTTTTGGTCTTAAAAAGGGTACGAACCCTGCCTTTAATAATAAATGTTTGAATGGATTGGCATGCTGTAAACCTCAATAGAATTTTAAGGCATGCTAGTAGAGCCTTTTCTGTAGCATTTCCAAGACTGTGGAACATCTGCCATTTCATTGTACTGGTATTTCTTTTAATCTCTTTTGGTCTGCAATCAAAAGTTAAACCCACATCTATTCAAAGACGTTTTTTTTTTCTTCTTTGCTCTCGTTGTCCTTTTTGTCAATTCCTGTAAAGCCCTTAGATGTTTTTGGATAAGCACCATTTAACCTTTTTGTCCCTCAGGGGTATAGTGAAGATCTCATAGAGGTCCTCTTTTGTTTATTAATGTGCCATCCAAAGCCTTAACTAAAAGTTGTCAGAACATGTAAATCTTTTTGTTACAGTGCATGGTATATTTGAATAACAAAAGGAATCGTTGTAAACAGATATTGGAATCTTTGTAAATAGATATCGTCTGTATAGATTACACAAACTATCCCACAAGCTTCAGCCTTAAAATAATACTACAATGTGTAAAAAAGAGTTCGATCTTTAACACTTTAGTTTTGGTTTAATTCCTCCTTTGTGTTTTTTTTTTTCAGAAAATTTGAACTTGAAAATAGTAATATGAAGTAAGTGTGTGCTCATGCATTGATTTCTTCATTTTACAATTATTTGCCTTTGTTATCAAGTTTGTTGGCTCTGTGAGATTTGTGTCCTCCTCATTCCACATTATGTGCTGCGAATGGATGATTCTTGTTCTTCTCCAGTTTTCCTTGGTCACTCCTCCCTGCACTCTCACCCTGCCCACTTCCCCACCCCCGCCCCCCAACTCTTTCGTACCTATTCTGACCCACACAGGCCTGTCGAAAAGTGCACTGTTGCTTGTGTAGATCTGTTTTAGGACAGAAAAGTACTGGGGTTTTCTTTGTTTTTTAAGTGTAAAAGATCAAGATGAACGGAGATCATTCTCAGAAGAAATGAAAGACAAATTAATATATATTGCACAGGTGAGTCAGTTTGCAAATGGAGGGACCTCATACAACTTTCCTTAATTACCCATGATGCAAGTTATTTCGAGTTGCAAGGCGGCTCAGTTTTTTAAGGCTTCCAGTTAAAAAGCACGCTCGGTAACTCAAAGGAGTTTTGGGATGGCGCAGTGGTGAGAGCACTCGCCTCCCACCAATGTTGCCCGGGTTCGATTCCCAGACTCACCGTCATATTTGGGTTGAGTTTGTTGGTTCTCTGCACTGAGAGGTTTTACTCCACTCCGGTTTCCTCTCTCCTCAAAGATAATTAATCAACAATATTTGTCAAACGCTTTAAAATACAAAGCAATGTATGGCGTTCTTTTCCAAAGTGAAGCTTAACTATCTCTGAAAAATGCATGGTTACCACTAATTTTCTTTTTCGATACCAAGAGAACTTGCTAAGTTCTGTTTTCTCCGCATAGTTTTGAACCGCGCAAAAATATCCCTGTGTTAATAGGCACCACCGATAGGAAATCCGAGTATCTCGAGATGAATACCCCGCAACACCTCACCACTATTGTTTCCCGGCCCTTGGCGGCATTCTTTGAAGAACGAGTCGGAATACAATAGGGCTTATTCTTATTCAATGAAATGCAAATAAGTTGCGGGGTATTCTGCAGTTTAGCAGCAATAAGAATAGTAGGCACCGTCCTCAAGTGTCGTACGTGTTTTCCAACTTATGACTTGCAACCTGTCCTCATGCACATGAGCTTGAAGGGTATAACTTGCAACTTTTTCCTTGGAACAAAGCAGGGAATTTTAGGACACCAATTTTATGCCCAAATATGGGCAAAATAAGATCGAAGCTGCACGCGCGGGAAAATGCACGAGCTACGTTACATCCATATAAGGAAATTTTAAAACTCAAAACACCCCAGCTCTGAACCGGAGTTTTAACGCATCAAGGTCGTGATCTTCTGAGCCAACTAATTCGCTTCAAAGCGAGTTTTGTTTCTTGATAGTTGGAAGAAAAGCTAAAGGAGCAGACGCTGGAACTGGAAAAAGCTGATGGTTTAATAAAGTAAGTTATTCTGGTTGCCGACAGGGAGTATTGCGGCCTCTAGTGCCCACAATGCAGCGCAACTGAACAACTCGATTTGAGTATTTGAGTTGGTTTTTGGCATGACTCCATCACCTTTTAACGCGCTTTACGTAGTATCATTAACATGTTAGAGCTCAAAGTCTACAAAGTTCTAGAAGAGAGATAAGATGTGGGTTACAAATTCGTAACTTGAATGCCCCAAAGAAAATGTACGTAAGTTGTATTTTTTTTTTAGTATTAATTGCGAACGGAACTTCCTGTGCTTGCCTTTTGTACTAGACAATTTTAGACGAAATCCGGAAGTGCATTTTTGCATTTTTGGGCATTGCTTTCGCCTGTACCCCTCGGTGAGAGTAAGGACACTTCTAAACAGCTCAGCTGTGGTAGCATTAAGGCAGGGTTAAAAGTGGAAAATCCTTGCTCTGTGTCACCGGTTATGCAACAACAACAACAACAACAGTGCAACTACACTTCATTTTATTCTTTACAATTAATACACATTTTCAAATAGAGCGACCTTGAAAAACAAACATAAAAAAACAACAAAAATGCAAAACGTTTCATTGGTTTATCGAACAAAAACAAGCGAGCGCGAATTTTCATTGGCTTAGCGAACCCGGATGCAAATAAGGTCATCTCCCCATGGAATTCTCTGGAAAGTTTCGCACTGACGTCATTTGAAATTCAGTTATGTGCTTGGGCAATCGACATGTTTACTGCCCATATTTGGAGTTTCCTTGGCGGGAATAAGGAGCAGCTTTGTTTTAATCTTGCCAAGCATTGGTCCGTCAATAGTCTGCGAGCAGGCTCTCTGTCTGCGGTGGGTCTACCCCCAACCCCAAACATTGGTCCGCGAAACAAATTGCGAATACTTTTTCAAGGTCCTACGAAAGTCGCTCTACTGTAAAATAAAAGATATAACATACGAAGAAAGAGATCTGTGTATAAAAGTCGAGGCAGGGGGCACGAATGAACCTTGCGGTTTTCGAGTTATCCCCAGAGTACTGCCTTCGTGGAATAACAATAAGGGCCAGCGGAGCTAGGAAGGCCAGTGGTTAGGGCGTTGGTTTTGCATGCGGTTGCCCCGGGTTCAAATCCCGTTTTAGTCTCTGGTTTGGATTTGTTTCCTGCCGTTGTCCTGGATTCAACTCTACCTGCCAGTTGGGGTTCTTAATCATGTTTCTTTCAAATTATTAAAAGTGGGGTGACTGTGATCTAGCTTGATAACTAAGTGCACTTCCACTATAAATAAAGCATTTACATTTTAACATTTACATATTTTACATTTAAGTAATGATCCGTGTAAGGTGGATAGCAATTTCCTTTGTTATGCGGCAACGGGGCTTTCCCCACATAGGAATGTTATCATTTTTACACAGAGAATGCATAAACCTACAGGAAAGCCGTTAACGCAATAAAATTCATTTACAGCCCACTTTGAAAGGGTGTTTTTTTTTGTTAAAAGATTTTGACCAATCACAAGAGTTGAAAACAAAAGCCAAGAAACATTTACAATTTTACATGTTCCCCACATACGATTTCTGTGGAATTCATTTAAACTGAGACCAGATGAAAGATGGAAGATGGTTGGAAAGTAAGGATGAATATAATAGTGCTTTTATGAAGTTTTGTTAACTTTTGCTGTTTAAGCCAATCAGAAGTAAGTACAGACAATAGAAAAGTTATCACCTTTTTGCATACCAATTGAATTCCAACATGTTCGTTGCCGTTGTTGGTATCGTTCTTATCTGGACCGTTTCTTAAAGCCCCTGTTCTTAGGTGTACTTGTGATACAAAGCGTGCGCATGACCGTTCACTCTCCCCACATCCCTGCGTCCTAGTGCAAATGTATTGAATTTCTCACAGCACTTGCTTGAAAACCGCCGCGTTAATTGTGCCTCTATTTTGTCCCAGAGCCAATAACAAGGAACTGCGGGAATGTAGGGACCAAATTCAGATGTTTCAGGAAATGACAGCTGTTAAGGACCAAGTGGTTGTCTCACTCACTAACCAGGTAAGTAGTTTACTTCGCGCCACGCTGTAAAGGTTATTTTGGTCTCGTGCCCGTGATCGGGCAGCCAATGATAACCAGTCAGGTGTCTTCCTTAAAATATGCCCGCATCATGACCACGGGTCAAATTTAGATTGAAAAAAAAATATCATTGGTAGAGGATCATGTATGAGGTTGAATAGCAGTAGAGTTATTTTCATAGAGTTATGTCGTAGAGTTAGAGTTAATTAAGTTTCCAAAATCTTGAATTCAAGATTTTGGAAGGCCTAAATCCTGAATTTAGAAATACAGAAATACAAAAAGTATCCTAAACATGCATAAAAGCTAACCTTAGGCCTAATTAGACCTAAACAAAAGTTTAGCTTTTATGAATGTTGGCTTCCAAAATCTTGAATTCAGGATTTTGGAAACTTAAATCTAACTCTACGACATAACTCTATGAAAATAACTCTAAGAATAGCTGTCCCTTCTCTCACCTCGTCCCCAGGGTCTTTCTTCTTCCCTTCCTCCAAGGAAGGGTAGAAGAGAGACCCTGGAGACGCATTTGCGTCCACTCTTGGTCCAGAAAGAACTTCTTTTTTTCTTTGCAAAAATTGATATTTCCGTTTTGTTGGAACCTAACGAATGAGTGGAAAAATTGCCACCAGTAACCAGTGGCACTATTGTCGACTTGAAGTTTGAAAACTTACCGCATAAATTCCACCCACCCACTTTTGAATGATGATGATGGTGGCCTTATACCTGACTCCATCTACATCTTGTTAGAGCGACTTTTGTTTGACCTTGAAAGAGTGTTCGCAATTTATTTCACGGACCAAGGTTTGGCAAGATTAAAACAAAGCTTTTCCTTATTCCCGCCAAGGAAACTCCTAATCTGGGCGGTAAACAGTTCGATTGCCCAATCACATTACTGCATTTCAAATGACGTCAAAGCGAAACTTTTCAGAAAGTTCCATGAAGAGATGACGTTTCTTGCATCCGCGTTCGCTAAGCCAATGAAAATTCGCGCTCGTTTGTTTTTGTTCGATAAGCCAATTAAGGTGCATATGAAAGTCGTTCTAGAGGAAAAGATTGCCAATCAGTAAGGTATATATAGTCACTCTTGTTGCAGTCTAAAATCAACTTCGATGAAGACAATAGGCAGGAGAGCCGACACGTTGAGTGGTGTGAATCGTAACTTTGTTAGTTGCGTTCGTTAATCTTAATCTGTAGTGGCATCAAACCAGGTCTGACCGCCAACCGGTGGGTTCAATAGGCCAGTTTCGTATTCCAACGGTTGGCTTGGATCGAGCATGAAATGGAGGTTAATGCGGGGGAATCTTTTCACATGCAAATTATTTCCCCCGCATTAGCCTCCATTTCATGCTAGATCCAATCTAACCGTGAGAATGCGAAACTCGCCTATTGGTTGAGCATCAGACTATAGCGTGTGGGAGGTTGTGAGTTTGTCTCCGGCCGAACCAACACTCAATGTCTTAAAATAACTGAGGAGAAAGTGCTGCCTTTGTAATCACATCCGCAAATGGTTAGACTTTCACCATAAACAAGTTTCATAAAAGTTTAAAAAACTCTGTGGGACGTTAAAGGTCTCACACACTATTCGATGAGAGCAGGATTAGGAGTTCTCCGGTGTCTGAATTCTCCAGCAAAATGCGGCCGGCTTGGCAGTGATATCTAAAAAAGGCTTAAGGTGTATTAGGCCACGTAAGCAGAAATACTCATACACGTCATAATGGAGTTTGCAAAGTGCTGGATATGTAGATGTAGATTATTTCTGAGTTAATTTTCAACGCAACAGTGGGAAGTATTGTCCATCATCGTCGCAACGTTTAGTTGGACTTTACAGAGTTCTGTTACCCAGAGGTTGCGTATCATTGCTGATCAGGCTTGATTTTCTTATTAGTTGTATGCCCTTGAGAAGTCCACTGTTGAGGGGGTTGAAGTACGCGAAACTGAAGACGAAATTGATGATGCTTTTGAAAGGTATGTTGTCCTGTTATCCGAAAGCATATTTCTCGTGATCCTGTATCTTATCAAAATGCTTAATTTTGAGAACGGTTTTGATTCATTTATTAGGCCCGTTTTAAACGTTGCATTTTACATGTGCCGAATCTAATGCAAATGAGCGAAAACAATAGAATTTTCTCGTTTGCATTAGATTCGGCACATGTAAAATGCGACGTTTAAAACGGGCCTTGGGGAGCTTAAGCACGCGCGTTTTTGAGACGCGGACGGCAACCGAAAGAGAACATTTCGCGTGCCCGGTCGACAGTGGTGTCTCCCACATTTTTATACTAATCATCTCTAATGGAGAAAAGATACTTAGCAATGTAAATGTGGTTGTGTGAAGACAAATTAAAAGGGGAAACAGCTCACTTCCGGTTGCCGTCCGCGTCTCAAAAACTCGCGTGCTTTAGCTCCCTGTTCATTCATCCGTCCACCGGCTCATCCTTTAGACTGCGAGTTCTTTCCATTTTCTTCTAAACTCTCTAGAACGTACGGGAAAATAGCGATATGCTTGCTGCAGGCAGCGAAACTGCGAACCGCAAGTTTCGTGCATTTACGATTTTCGCACCTGCGCACCTGCCGCAGATTTTATAGAGAAAATTCTCACATTGGGGATCGACAGGTCTCAATGTTTCATACTCGTTTGAGATTAAATTTTAGTACCCTAAACTTTCATCTTTTCTAAGAAATTGTTGTTCTTCCCCTGCTTGCGCTCTTTGTGATGCACCTGTTGAAGATGCAGAGCATTATTTCTTGCAATGCCCAAGCTTTGCTGCTCTGCGTCAAGAGCTTTTCTTAACTCCGGTGCACACTTGTTAGGAAAGAGATAGCATTTTGTTTTGGAAAAAAATACTAGTGGACTGGTTTTGACATGGAATTCCTACTAGTGATTTTGACGTAAATTTTCGCAGTCTACGCGTCTATCATCCCATTTATCCATCTATCCATTTATTCCTGTTCATTCGTGCATTCGTTCGTTCGTGCATTCGTGCGTTCGTTCGTTCGTTCGTTCGTTCGTTCCTGTCTTCATTCTCTCATTCATCGTTTATTCGTTGGTTGGTTATTCGTTCATTCACATTCAATTGTTCATTTTAGTTCTCCTAAGGAGACCAAGTCAGCAGAAAATCGTATTGAAGAGATCCAGGAAATAGGAAAACTGAAGGTCAGTATACTGCATTACTATATAGGCAAAAAAAGGGGAATTCTCATTAGTTCTCTGAGCGGTCCGAATTTTGCAATACGGATCGCTAAGACGGTCACGAAGCATCGTATATAGGTTGCCAAACTGTTCCCACTTTCTCGGACAAAAAAGAAAAATGCGAGAAATGTTTTTTATACAGTCATGTCGAAATTCCAGTATAGCCTGCGCAGCAGTCGTTTCCTTTCCTTTTCCAGGCGGAGATCGGACAAGCGAGCGATAAAGCGGGCGAGCGCCTGGCGTGAGCAAAAAAATAGAGAGAAGTGGGGACGGGGTTATTTTTCGCAATCTCTCGTAGGTTTTCGCGTTTGGAAAAGGAAAGGATACGGCTGCTACGCAGGCTATTCCAGTACGAATTTTACTTTCCACATCCGTATACGTCAGCAATGTAATGGCTTTCTTGAACTGTGAGATTATTCATCTAGTAGGTGTATTACTTTCAAAAAAAGGGATTAAATCTTGTAGTAGCGGACTTCATCAGGTCAATGGCTTTCTCGCTCTGTTTGTCGATAAACAAGACTCAAGAAATAAAAAAAACCTGCACAAGAGAGAAAATATAATAAAATCCTATTTTGCGAGTTTAGGGACTCCGCCTTTCAGGCTCGGTCCTTAATATTGCAAAAAAAAAGGAATTCGACCAATATTTTCCCAGTGCGGACCTCACGCTAGTTCAATAACATCAATGTACTAGCCGCAGGGTGGTGAAAACCGGCTTCACATTAAACTCCTTTTAAAGTTGATATTGGTTCTCAGTTACTGTTGGGACTAAGCAAATTCGAGGTGAAATAAATGCCTTCGACAAGTTGTACATGTTTCGTAAAATTAAGGTAGCGCCGAAGCAGATGATATTAAGGACGTTCGCGTGAAAATTTTTCAACATTGATTTTTTTCTGAAACTTTTACCACTGTAAGATAATGAGTTAGTTATGTCAGAAATGTAAAAAAAATTGGGGGTCACCGACTTCGTTTTGGAGAGAACATGCCCGGAAAACACCCAAAATGTGACAAAACCGGGCTTCGTTAGCGAATAAGGCCAGTGTCTGTAAACCCAAATATATTGCAATCAAATCTTTGAAGTGAAATCTTCTGTGCCAAATATTATTTAAGTGGACTTATTAAGTGAATTTAGTCAGCTGGTGAGGTTCCTTAAAGATCAAGTTCGCATTGAGCGACCACAGTTTCACGCGCCTTGCAGCCGCAAGATGGCAGGATTTGATGTTCCGTGAGCAGAAATCTTGAAATTTTTTTAACTTCCTACATTGATTTTTTGTTCATTTTTGGACAACGTGGAGAGAAATGTAAATAAAATCCGTTTCTTGAAAGAAAAATAGGGGTCACCGAACGTCCAAGACCGTTAAATCCAGGCAAAGCTATAGTAATGGCCTTTTGCCCTATCATTTCTCATTTTATTACTTAGCGCGCGCGCTCGTGTATGACGTGGCGTGTGCATTTGCGTGCGCAGTAAGGATGCGCAGAAACAATTGGCGCGAACGTCCTAATATATGGCTAGAACTTCATA
>NC_090873.1:33446918-33449418 GCF_036669935.1 Montipora foliosa
TTGCCTTCGCAATTGTTTGAGTACTTGCAATCCAAACCATCAGTGTAGCACATCTGTTTTCCTGATTGTCCGTTGTCCTCGTGTTACCGGCTATTTTTGATGCGGACTGGCAGGGCGTTCTGAGTTTTCCCATTTGAGTTTGCTGCACTTGTTCTTTTTTGTTTTAGCGTCTAGAGGTTTATTCCCTGGTAAGCCAGTTTCCGTCGATCCAGAAAACGAATTTGATTTTTAAGTTTCCCCAAGTAAGTTCGTAATCTCGCAACCACTTTTCAGTTGAAAGATCATACAGATAAATCCTGTCCCTCTCTTAGCCCGAACTGAAGGCGTTGGTCCGAGCCGGGATCCCCGACGAACATCGAGCCACAATATGGAAACACTGCATTAACGAGTGCGTACAAGAGACAAGGAGGATCGCTGGAGATGGGTATTACGAACACCTACTGAAGTCCATTAAAGGAAAGCCCTCACCTGCCGTTAAACAGGTTGAGTTGGATCTGCTACGCACCCTGCCAAATAACAAGCATTACGAGAAAATGGATTCTGATGGGGTGAGCAAATTAGCCTGGAAACATGCGTGCCTAGTGTACATCATTTCGTCCTGCCGAAGGGTTGACATTCGGAACGTCATGCAGCGTTTCAGAGGTCAATTTACGTTTTGGAAGTCAGTTGATACTTCCGAATATCTAAATAGCCGCTTAAGGTACTCAGTATAGGCATCATAGTCTGTCGCTCTAAGATGATAGAGGCTCTTTAAGGGTCCCTTTGTGACGCATAAACAAAGTGGCATAAATGCCCTTTTGCGGATGAATTGTACGCTTGCTTTTTAGTTGTTTGTGGCAGCGTGAGTCCTTTATCGTCCAAGCGTGAGCATAAGATTCTGAAATGATTTATGATGCTCACACACGTCTACAGAGGGGGTTAATAATTGCAAACGTTTTTGCGTTCCACTAAGCTCGTCCCGCGATAAGGGGATTTTATAAAATAGTTAGGATAGTACGCGCACTCTCATTGGTCAATAGCTGTGTTTAGATGAGAGTATGGAAACACGGCTGTGATGTCACACGAATTTTGATTGGTTATGTAGTCAGACACGCGTTTTTTTTTTATTGGCTGGTAGGAAATATGAGCGTGTATCAAGAAAATCTGTTTGAATCAGGAAGTGAAAAAACCAGCATTTACCATTTATTTTATAAAAGCAACAGAGGACTTTTTTCCGTGCTATGGAAACACGGAAAACGTCCTCTATTGCTTAATTAACAAGATCTGGCTAGTAAAATGGGGTTTGTAACTTGACTACAAATCTTGATTTTGTTTGATTTTTTTTTGGTTTGGTTTTTCTCTTACATTAGACTGCTAAACTAAGAGAAGTCCTTCTTGCCTACAGCTGGCACAACCCTGACGTTGGTTACTGTCAGGTGAGTCTGCTGGGAGATATTCGAAAATCGGTTATTGCCGATGCGTGCGTGTGTCGAGATCTGATGCCACGGCGGCGGGCAGTTTAAAGGAAAGGAGAGAAGCGCAACTGCTCTGCAGTGCCCTCTGGCCTTTTTACTGAAGTGCATCTTTTTATGTACAGCTACGCGTGGACATTGTGCAACTGTCTTTTAACTGTGGCGGTGAACGCACTAAACAAGATTTAGGGTTATGGAGCCCCATAGACCGAATGCATAAATGGCGGCAAAAAAATATTCTTTTGTTTATGTGCTAATTAGACTCACTAGCCTCGCTGTCAAGCAACATTTCTTTTGTATTTTGTCCATGCAAACGAAGCTAGTGAGGCTAATTAGCACATAAACAAAAGAATATTTTTTTGGCCGCCATTTACGCATTCGGTCTATAAATCATAAACTTTCTCAAAGTCGTTCGCTTGGTTTTCTGGTCTGGTGTGGTAAGACCCGCGCTCGCGCTCCGCGCTCGTACGATCGCGCCTCGCGCTCTCTGTCGCGCTCAAAAGCTCGACTTGTGAGCAAGTCTACATAAATCACTGAGGTTTCCCTTCACTCAAAAGTATAGCAAGTGTGGCTTAGCCCTCCTTCCATCTAACCAGGGTCGTTTCGATAAGATATTTTTCGGTCTGTTAGTTATACAGCTTGATGAGTAGTTTAATACTCCGCGAACGATAGGCCTTTTCCGAGTTCCTGTCGGCCTCCTCTTCAAAGCGAGTCTAAGTGCCAAGTTTTTGTCATGAAAAGTTTTCATTGATATTTAAAATAAAAGTAATTACCATCACAAAAATTTCGCACTTAGACTCGCTTTGAAGAGGAGACAGACATGAACTCGGATTCCCAGCCTGGTCAGAGTTTTTCTCTGTCCTTGTGTGGGCCCATTGCCCTCAGTAGGGCTAACGCTCACATGGTTTATACGGGGTACAAGACTAGCACTTCACATTACACTCAAATCAGTTAAGTCTGTTGAAATATAAAGTGCTTCACGGCCAACGTTTGTAAAAACGTAACCCTTCCTTGAACTCGGATATGGCTTATTATTCAGCACGGCCGGA